>NC_142627.1:20943636-21246666 GCF_059453375.1 Lepisosteus platostomus | reverse complement strand
ATCTCTGGGAAGTACATTGTTTGACTTTGTGCTTCTCAGAGAAAGATTACATTTGTGTCATCGCTCACCTCTGTGAGTTTTGGGAGATCCCCAATGTGGAGTAGAGGGGCCCACTGTTTAATTTCTTTTGAGGCACCGGCCCTGACTGCACTGACTGCATCTGGGTTTCTCTTTCTTTATTCAATACCAGGAGCTTGAAATGAGATTATTAGAATCCTGTTTTTTTCTGACACTACACGAACCAAGCTGATCAAACATGGCAGAAGGAGAACACTAGACTGCAACACTATGATATATCACCTCTTGGGTTTAATATATTTTTTCTACTTGTGTCTCTGTGTTATTCATCAACTACTCAAGAACTAACGCCATGTGTTGAGACTCTGTAGGACTTGCTGTAGGACTAGTACCATAAAAGGAAACCTATCCTCTACTTTCAGATGTGTTACATTGTTGCTAATTTGGTCCACTAGAATAGATAATCTCCCTGTGCATATTTCATCACTACTATTCCTGAGGCAGTAGCTGAGCTTCTTGAAATGTTGCCTTGTCCATTCCTCTGGTGGTCAAATGCTACACCATTACACACTCCAGTATTTACAGTATGTACGTTTTTCATGAAAGCTAGGCTGACGGATATAAAACTGCCCAAGGAGTTCACTTTTTCTCAGCAGATGTTTCTCCTACATGTCCCTAAAAATTGTTGAAGTCCTTTAAAATATGTTGTTTTGCCTTCTAGTGTTCCCAGCTTCTAGATGAGAATGTGAAAGAGGAATTCTTTGAGGAAGTTACAGAGGAGTATGAAGATATTAGGCAAGATCACTATGACTCACTAAAGGTGAGAAATACTGAAGTTCAGCAGGTTACAGCTGACTAGGGGAGGGGGTATGGGAAGCACGATAGCACTTTCTGTGTGAGCAGTCATTTTTAATGCTACTGTGGTGCTTTCTGTTTGCAGGATAGACGCTTTCTGTCTTTAGCACAGTGCAGGGAAAAGGGATTCCATATAGACTGGCACTCCCACCCCAAACCAGGTAGGTGAGGGATTTCTTTTTAAAAGCATTCTTTGTGATATGTACACATAGGATGACACGAGAAAGAGTATTTAGTATCCATAACTCTGTTTAAGGAAGATTTTGTCAAAGTTCCTCACAGAAGCTCAATTCTTAAATTGAATATTAATGTTTACAGGTGGTGTCAAAAGAGGACACCTGAAAAACACTGAAGAAGCTGTGAAGTCAAAAAGAGTTAGACAAAATACATTTATCTGGACCAGTACAGAGTGTTGCATGTAGATAAAAATATAATAAACATTTGGTAAGACATGGGAAACACAAACTGACCAAGCTGTCCGTTAAAACATTTCCATTCTCTAGATAATTTGGTAAAGCTTTTAAAGCCAACAGTGTTAAGTTATATAGGTAGAACTAAAAATGAGCATTGTTATTTTAAAATTGTACACTGTGCTAGTAAGACTTCTTTTAGAGTCCTGCGTATTGGTCCTACAGGACTGGCCTATAGGGTGAAGGTGACTTGATTTCAGTTTTCAAAATCCTCAAAGGCACTGAAAAAGGCCACAAACTGGACGTCTTCAGAGTTGGTGGCGATTGGGGACACAGGTTGAAGATGTGAGGATGTGCTTTTAACACTGAGAACAGGAGGAGCGTTGCAGTACAGGGGCTCATGAGAGCATGGAACAAGCTGCTCAGTCATGTTGTCAGAGCGGACACACTGGCTTTTTTAAAGAAATGTCAGGGAGTGCTCCTTGTCTCGGTTAACTGCTCACAGCAGAATGATCTATATGGGTCCAATCGACTCCTTTCATTTGTAACCCTTCCGATATTATTATCCCTAAACTGAAGTGCTTAACATTAGATTATTTAGCAAGTTGTCAACAGCGGTGATACCCAAGTAGATATTTAGCTTTTATTAAATTTGTGACATTCATTAACTTTAAGGAACCTGCAGCTGAAACTTTGTCTTGGATTCGTCTCAGGAGGTTTTCTACGATGATATAATATCATTCACTTTTGTGTTATTTTTTCTGTTATTCCTCTTCCCAGTCAGACCCAGGTTCATTGGTACTCATGTGTTTGAGGATTATGACATCCGCAGGCTAATAGACTACATTGATTGGAAACCTTTCTTTGACGTTTGGCAGCTGAGGGGGAAGTATCCAAATAGAGGTTATCCAAAAATCTTCAAAGACAAAAGTGTGGGTAAGTATAGGATCCGCCTGTGGTGCTGTAGATTGTACAGACTGATCTGGACTGACAGTACAGTACAACTATGCATTCTGATTTCAGCATCTGAAATTTAACGAGTATGTAAAAGAAATACATTCATCCAATTAGGATGGATGAAAAACCTCAAAACAGTTCATTATTCATGGAGCTGCAAAATGGTTGTTTGGAACACAGTGCTCATTACAACAGAACCCATGGCAAAATTGGAACGCCAGGGGGAAAAAAGCAGTAACACATGGCATTTCAAACGCACTGAGACACAGTCAAGTGTTTCAAAAGGGGACACATACAAGACAGTGATGTAAGGTATCTACATGTATACTGTATGTACAGGCGAAGGTTTGAGAATGCTTTGTAGCCTGTTGCTTGTGTGTGGAAAGATGGAAAAACTATAAAAATTAAGTTGCCAAAAAAGGGGGACAGTGCAAAATTAAAATAGATGCAAATACCTTACCTATAATGGAACAAGTAATAGGTTAATTCCATGCTGAAAAGAGAAGAAAGAAAACACAAATTGTTGTTCTCCAGCCATGCTGATGTAGACCTCCTTTTATAATTGGGATCACGTTCTTCCTGCATGACCCTCTTTCTGCTCAGCTTCAGCTGATGAAAGGATGGCCTGATATTCTCCCCCAGAATCTGATAGCGGGCTGAATTCATGGTTCCTTCAATGAAGGCAGCAAAGCAGCCCCATACCATGATACTCCCACCACCATGCTCGGTGGTCTGGAGGAGGTTCTTCTGTTGGAAGTTCAGTGGCATGTTTAGGTATTTTTTTCAAGTTCTGAATTAGAAATCTTCAGTACAAGTTGATAGTGACTGTGTTCCAGCTTTGTGTAGAGGAGCATCTCACCCAGACCAGTGCCTGGCACTCTGACTGTAAGGTTCTGTTTATCATCTGGGCTCTTTATCTGCAGGTGAAGAAGCCAGGAGAGTGTTTGAAGATGCACAGAATCTCCTGAACTCACTAATAGTCAGCAAGAGACTGAGGACAGTGGGGCTGGTGGGATTCTGGCCAGCTCAGAGTGTTGGTGATGACATCTATGTCTATGCCGACGATGCAATACCGCGCAGCATGGAGCCAGTGGCAAAATTCTTCGGGCTACGTCAACAGGTTGGGGTTGCATTTCATCTATCAGAGTTGTGCTGTAGTAAAGGACTCTTGGCCACTTCTCTGAACACAAAAAGAGGGTCCTGCAGCAAAATTGTTCGCTGTGTTCATGGTTACACATGGTTACAAATCTTATGGCTTTGCTCCAGTGTCTGAATTTTAACTAAAACAAGCTAACCTTTCCTGCTGACACTGTTATAGCTCTGTGGAGAGATTTAAAAAAGGGAACTCAATCCAGCATTGTTTATTTGCACTTCAAAAGCTGATGGCATTGATTGTACCATCTCCCAGTCTACAGAGTGGGTTTTAAGTAGATCTGGTTTGCAAAATTTATTCAGAATATCCAAAATTTCAAGCCCTTGGTTGGAGGGTGATTTGAACTACATTGTATCTGTGGGCACATGCATATAGTTTTACACAGTATATCCATCCATCATCAGAAAGTACCTTATTGCAGAATCATAGAAGACAAGGCTGTACTACACCTTGAGCATTTTGTCACACATACAAGCAAGCACTCTGGGGAAATGTAGGGGTACCAATTAAGCTAGTTAACATATTTTTGGAGGGTGTGAGGAAGTTGAAGCACACAAACATGGAAATGATGTGCAGATTGCACACACAAAGAACTTGGGCTCAGAATTAAACCCAGGTGCTGCGATACATTTGAGTTCAGTGCTTGTAACAAACGCTTTAAGAGATGTTAAGTGGTCGTTTCCTCTACATTATTGAGCACATCTATGATTTGTTGACTGCAGATGCTTGTGGTGATTGGCAGGAGCTGCCAAAGTAAAACTAAATGCTGAGGTGGAGTATGTAAAGCAAAGACTGAGAACCGCTGTGTTAAACATGCCAGATAACAAGATGTATAAGTTTGAAAGCATCCAGTGGTGTCAGGATCGTTCTTTTTTTCTCCACAGGCAGAAAAGGACTCCTCGAACTCAGAGCCATACTACTGTCTCTCTGACTTCGTGGCACCATTGCACAGTGGCGTACCCGATTACATTGGCGTGTTTGCAGTCGCTTGCTTTGGCGCTGAAGAGCTGAGCAGGGAGTTTGAGGAGCAGTGCGATGACTACAGCAGCATCATGGTCAAGGCCCTGGCCGATCGGCTGGCCGAGGTGAGGCTGCCTGGAGCAGGTCGTTGTGCGGTGTTGCCCCACATTCATGCTTGTGTCTGAAGACGTGACCTTCCTGTCATAACTGGGCTGTCCCTCTCTTCATGCTGCTGTCTACTCTAGATATCTGCCACTGTGCATTGCTTTGATCTTTGGGGAGCACACTGGTGATTTAGGAATTCCTTAAAACCCAGTGGATGCCTATCATGGGATCCATACCAGGGCTCGTGCATAGCTGGGATTGCAGTGGAAGTACATGTAGCATTGAACACAATTCTGCATGCTTATGCAGCTGTCAGGAATATGAATGAAGAGACTAGTGGTTTTTGACATTCAGCACCTCATCGTTAGTGATTTAACACAGTGGCCAAGGCTCACATATGGAACTTAGGTTTGTGTAAAATTTCCATATGTGTTTCCTGCAGAGGCATCCACTGTGTGAGGACCAGCTGCTACACGACAGTGCAGTTTTGTAATTTCATCAGCGCTACAGTATATACAGTAAATGACTGTGACCTTTATACACTTGAAAGACATGATAAAATTCATCGTCCTTTACTTCTTTCACCAAGCTTTCTTATATACAGTACATGTTCTTTTCTTACTGATGACAGGAATATGATCAATATATAAGGAAATGGGGATAATGCATTTGTGGTAAAATATTATGCGTGCGTGTTGAGATTCTTCCTGCATTTTGGTTAAAATTTTGTTTAGTCATTTTTTTTATGTCAAACTACAGTAGGTAGTATTTTAAGCCACAGCAGCTCATTGGGCCTGGTTTTCTTGGCGTGAAGCAAATAGAGAGCACGTGATTCCCCCACCCTAGGGAGACACCAGTATATAACAGAGCTGGTCCCCATTCACACAACTGGGCGGACTGGAGCTGCTGGGGTAAATGACCTCATTCAAGACGCAACTGTAGTGTCTGCAGCAGAGGCTTGAACCCACATCCTAACCAGTCATGAGTCCAGAGACCCTGCCCCAGTGCTCCCTCCAACATTATTTAAAAAGTGATAATTTAATTAATTTATCAAAGAGCACAGTGAATCCCGTCAGGCAGTTGGCCACCAATGGAGAGATGATGAAAAGTGTAGGGAGTTATGGATTAGTCCTCGGTGTGAGTTTGGGCTCAGTCCGTTATTGACACAATTTCAGCAGTCATGTGCTGGAGTGACTGTGTATATTTCCAAACCGTTTTGGTCAGTGTTCTGTCAATAAAGGCTTCTGACTCAGATTGGCTCCATCTTATGGCTTTGCTCCAGTGTCTGAAGGTGCTCATTGATTCTCCTTGTCATTGAGGATATTGACTTGCTGTTGTGAGCCAGGGATCACGATGCACAGCTGTGGTTTGGGTTCTAGCTCTTATTCTGTCAAACGGGAAGAGTGTTGTAGAGCTCTGAACGCATCTATGGGTTTGAGCTCAGAATCTCTTTCCTGCATTTCCTTTACATGTTTGTTCTTTCTATGAACCGGGTTCGGATTTTGGTGGTGAAGGAAAGGGAATACAAAATGCAAATATTTATCTGCTAATCCCTTGCCTTCTTTTCTTCTTACTTGCCATTTACTAAAGCCCTGCTCATACTGTCTGTGCTCCTGCACAGCTAACATCGTTTATTTTTCTTACAGGCCTTTGCAGAAGAGCTCCATATGAGGGTTCGCAAAGAGTTCTGGGGGTATGGCAGTGAAGAAAGCCTCCATGCCGCTGACATGCACAAGATCCAGTACCAGGGGATCCGGCCTGCCCCTGGTTATCCCAGCCAGCCAGACCACACCGAGAAGATGACCATGTGGAGCTTGGCCAACATGGCCGAGAAAACAGGTGCTGTATCTGAGAGAGGATATCCCCTGTCTTGTGTATGAGCTGGGAAAAGACAGATTTTCTGGATCAAGCCTTCAGATTTAGTTTAGTTTGCTCATGGCTCTTCAGGAGTCTACTTTGCTCTGAGCTGAAGTTTGTAGTGGTGCTGGAGTGGTTGTTCATGAAGAGTTGCTGCTGGTTCTACTCTGAAATCAGTTAGGATTATGAATAAAAACCACAATTGGTGCCTTGCAGTGCTGGAGCCCTGGGTTCAATTCCACACCTGGGGTCCTGTCTGTGAGGAGTTTGTATGTTCTCCCCATGTTTAAAGTAGCTAGAAAGAGAATTGATGGATGTATGTTGAAGACTACTTGCAGTGAAAGCAATTGGAGAACTATAGAAAATTAACAGTGCAAAATGCACAATATGGAGTAGTATAGACATGCTCTAATACAATAATACATTATGTGCTTACAATATAAGGATGGATTCTGTTCTATGTCAAGTGTATTGTAGAGATCAAGCGTGTGACTTTGGTTACTGTAAGCAGTGAAACCTGGATTGCCTTTTATTATAACCGAACTGATTTTCTTTATTTCTTTCGAAGAGCTTTTAAGATTAAATGGAAGATCTCTCATTAGGAAGAGAAAGGTGTATTCTTATATGATTCTGTGTTGTGTTTTTCATGCAGGAATAGGATTAACTGAGTCACTGGCTATGACTCCAGCAGCAGCAGTCTCTGGACTTTACTTCTCCAGCCCTAAATCAACTTATTTTGCTGTGGGCAAGATTACAAAGGAACAGGTATGTTTTTATGTTCTAAAGCAGAGCGGTCCAGCTCCAATCCCAGGGAGCCTGTGTGTCTGCAGGTTTTGGATCTGCTTGCTTCGGGCTTAACTGGGTCAATTTACCCAGTTCTCCCAGCTCAGCGGACTCTGGTGCTGTAAAGAGATCTCGAAAATCTGCTTACACACTGGCCTTTAAAGGCTGGAATCAGACTGTGCTGTTCTGTTTGAGCCTGTGATGATGTAAATAATTATTTTCTTGATTATTGGTGCTGATCCTTGAAAATAGGTAGATTTTCATTTTATTTTTCTTGATAATGGTCAACATCAGGCCTTTTATTGTTCTCCATTTTGTATTTTTCAGGTCGAAGATTATGCTCTGAGGAAAGGGATGCCGACAGCTGAAATTGAGAAGTGGCTCGGGCCCATTCTGGGTTACGAGACTGAATGAATCAGAGACCTTTTCTTTATAAAGCATACATTAAAGTTGAATATACTTCTTGACCTTATGTATTATGGAACTAGACATCGTTTGCGGTAGAAGGAAGACTGTTCTGACCTGATGGTTTTTTAACGTCAAAATTGTTTGAACACGGAACAATTAGGGCGAGTACTGGACTTTTTTCTCAATTCCACTAGCAATGGTTTACATAAAAAAATCCACGTTTGAAGAAAATGTGTTTTTTCCATGTGGGTTTCTGGTTTCTTTCATATGGGGTCCAAAGATAAATTGAAAACAAAGTAACAGTTTCTTGAAACAGCTGTAGGGCATCTGAGGAATAGCAGAGCTTTGTCTTTTTGCAGTCACATAGTTCAAGCCTTCAAATTCAGGACAGTGAGTTGCCTCGACGGTACTGATTGAGACATGACTGTGTCTCTTGTGGTCACATTGCCTGTTTTCAGAGTAATTTGTTTTTTGAGCCTGAGATCAGGACAGACATGACATTATGAGTTCCCTTGATAGTGGCTGAGGCAGAACACATGCTTTCCTTCAAAAATCTTAGCCTGGTAGGCATTTTTTTCACAGGTTGTCCAAATCTTCATGTTTAATATTAAACTTTTTTTCTGTTCCCTGTGTCCACATTGTGTATGCATGGTGTTAATCTGTGGTTTAAATTGTCATTAGCACTTTTCAGTGGTCCCCATTTTTACTGGGATCTTTCTCACCCTTATTTCAAGTTCTCATTCAATGAACTTGATACCACCCTAGTTTCGGATAGCCTTATATAAATTCCTGATTGGGTTAATGACTTTGACCTTTTTAATCTACAGTATTCTGTATGTTTTAGCATTCAGTTGTTATGTTCTGGATTTTGTAGAAAGGTGCTAAAAAGTTCTATAGATAAAAACAATCATAAAATAAGGTAAAATGCAGTGCTTATGCAAGGTTTCATTGCTCTTATTCTGATTAAGAATTGCACTGGCATTGCCACCAGAACTTCATTTTTGCTTATTGTACGAATGTCTTGCCTTTAGACTATCCTTTCACCATCATGAAGTGTGTTATTCCTCGTCAGCCTAGAGGCAACATAGTCCTATCGCAGAAGTGGAGAGTGTGAGGAACAAGTACACCCTGGGTGAGACACCAGTATGTAACAGGACACGCCAATACCCGAGACCTGTGAAGTATCGATCCATTATCAGAAGGTCACTTATTCACCACAAGGGTTGCATCAACGTAAAGTCTGTCTTGCAAGCATCGGGCACAAAGCTGGACCGCACCTGGAATGAAATGACGATCCGTCGAAGGACACAATCGCTGGGACAATTCAGACTCGGCAGGTCTTTGGAGTGTGGGAGGAAACGGGACCCCCAGACGGAGTGCAAATGGGCCCCGGAGAGACCCTGCAAACTCCCCACTGCAGTCAGTCCAGGCCGGAATGGTAGAGGTGCGAGGCGGCAGTGCTAACAGCCATGATTTGTGAGGTGGCAGGTCTTGAGGGTGAGCCTGCAGACGCAGTAGGTGGGGGGAGGTGTTCCTTTTGTACAGTCATGAATGATCCCTCTCCTGGCAGGTGCTCTGCTACTGTGCTTATGAAACTACGTACCAAGTTTTCATTTTTAACATGGCTACATACTGGACTATATACAGCCTATTGTTTAATTACAGTATTTACTACATAGGTAGGAGTGAACTGTCTGGGAAAAGGAATCACATTGAAAGTGTCTGCTGCCTTCCAAAGTCAGAAACCCAACTGCCAGGGTGGCCCAGTGGGTGAGATACTCTCCAGGTCCGCAGATGTTTTTCCAGGTATCTGCATCACTGACCTGGCTGTTGCTGTCAGAGCTGGAGAAATTCGAAAAAGAGAAGCTCTGGGAGGGCCCTCGCTGCTTAAAGGACAGGCATGAAGAAAGGCTCATGCTTGAGTGTGCTGTCGCAATATTAATAATAATTAATTGCTTACACTTATATAGCGCTTTTCTGGACACTCCACTCAAAGCGCTTTGCAATACCCAAATCCGTCAAGTTCACATGCACTTAGAAAGATTAAAAGAAAGTCGCTAGCCTTTTAATGAGAACCGAAGTTCTCTTTAAATCCCTTCTTGGGGTTGTCAGGGTTACTGGCCGTATAGTAATGAAAAGTACGCTACATTAAAATATTTCAAACAATGGACCTTCGCTAAAATTTGTATCAGATGTAATTGATGTGGATGTGATGCAGTCCGTGAGCACTAGGAGATTAGTAGGAGATTAGACTTTCAGCACAAAAGGAAACAGCTACTTGATCTTCAGCACCAACTGTATACTGTAAGCGTTAGGGTGTCTTGTCTTGAGGAATGTAACGAAGCCATAGAAATAATGTCCCCGTGTAAATTATTCGGCAGAAATATGTGAAAGGCAAAAACATTTCTGGGACGGGGTTAAAGCGTTTCAGGTTCTTCCATGAGTCCAATGATACTGCATAACATCAAATGTTACATCGCATTACTGTTATCGGGATTGAAATGAAGCAGCATGGAAGAAAAACTTAAGAGACGGGCTGAGCAGCGCCCGGCAGCGCTGTAGCTGGATGTCGTTGCCACCCGGGAATTCTTCTGGAGAGCTTGCAGTGGCGCGGCCTTTCCCACTAGAGGGCGCAGCGGCCACAGTCTGTGCCCGGTTGTACACCTGCCCAGCTCCTCCCCTTGGAATTGCCTGCCATCCAATGGGATCGCAGTGTAACACATTCACTACACCGCTCCGGCATTCAACCTGCTGCCTCCTCCACAACTCCGTCCCGCTGTCTTAACCACGGGTAACCATGGCTGAAGGAGGGGAAGGCGAGGATGAAATCCAGTTCTTACGAACTGTAAGTACGAGCGATCTGTGATCCTTCACTGGGAGCATTGTGAGCGACTGCAAACTGCGGCATGGCATTTTTTTTTTTACTTCAGCGTTTAAATGCAGAAGGGAGTCACCACTGTTTGCCACTAGCAAGATACCTACAGTATGCCTCCTTATTGGTCTGTAGGGCTGGTATTGAAACGGTTAAGGTCTTCGGTGGATATGTCATTACAGAGCCAAGCCGATAAGTGTAAGCCTGTTAAAACTATTACGCGCCGAGGAACAGGGGTTTTCAGGGTAGACCTGAATGCATTCATGAAATGTGCCGAGAAAGTTGAGATAGACGATTTCTGCTAGGCAAGAGCCGCAGTAAAGTGGGGGGTTTTTCCCCCCACTGTGTTGTCAGCGGGCTGTGGAGGAAAATAACTGCGGTTAAGGCTGGTAGCGCAGACTGCGCTGGTAACCCCAGTTGTCAGCAGGTACAGAGAGGAGCGCTGGCTGTTTCCACGCTGTGCCTTCTGATGAGTGTTTCCCCTCCGGAGCCAAGTCTTCACTGCAGATGCATTCCCGAAAGCAGGGCTGTTATCGTCCTGCGAGGGGTAGAAGCAGTCTCGGTATTTGCCATATATAGTCAAAGTGGTGCTGTAGGCTACTCATCCAATTGAACCTTAAGAGCAAATGCCATTACTAAGCAGTTAGGACACCAGCTCTGGATTACCACACCCATAACATCCAATTCTGAATGGACCCCCCGTCCCCTGTGGTGTTTAGATAGGTGCGCTTGAAACATTAAAATACTGTAATGAACAGTAAATACTCGCTATAAACCTTAGAACCAAACGATTACATGGGCTTCCACTAAGTTATATCAGTGAAACGTTTTTTTTTAAAAAGCTATAGGTTGAAGAGATTTCCATTTGTAATTCACAGTAATTGATATATCTCAGTATTGCAGATCGATATCGGTCACCCACATTTCTAGAGGACTGGCGTCTACAGTTCTCAGCACCTCCTAGTTGTCATAAGTAGTTTTAAAATTTCCATTCCATAGGTGAGAGTGGTAGAAGCCGCAGTAGCCATTTTAAAGCTGGTTAAATCAGGGATGTCCCTCCCCCCTTCCTGCAGCGATATCCCTAATGCAGAATGTAAATGCTATATGGTTAAATCAATATCCCTTTCGGTAAGCTTGATTTTCTAGAATGGGAATTGATTTGGGTGTTCTTCCCAGCACATACGTATGCGTTTGTTTGTTGTTTTTTCTTGGCATGCGTTAAACTAGCATATCAATTGTCATGTTTGATATATAGCTATGCATTTAAGTGCGTTCTCGAAAACCGTGGGCGGTATTGTGGTTTTCTGAAACGGGGTAGTAACTATCTACAGTAGACTGGTGCTGAATCGGGGGTCGGGACATACTGTATCAACCAGTCTGCAACTGCAAGTCTGGTTTATTCGGAGGTCACTACAACCAAACTATGAATACAGCGCAGTGATTCATCCTGTAGATGAAGTTGGGTGTTGTGGTAATGAGTCAGATAGCGGCCAGATCCCAGATCGGCGAGCGGCGCAGCTCAGCCTGACGCGAGGGCTCAGCCTGCTCGCGCGGCCCGTGTGGCTGCGCCAGGCAGAGCGCGCTCGGGGTGACACGCACAGTTGCCAATCCCACGCAAGGATTATGCACTAAGCGCCCCGTGGAGCAGCGCGCTACACAGATGACCTTGAAAGGGGGTTTCTGGGTTACACAGCTCGCACCTCACGGAACGCGCAACACGCTGGGCATTCTGTTGAGACTGCGGAAATGACTTTAGGAATGTAGAGACTCATTATGTCGGAGGAAATACGATGAATTTAGGAATAATAGAGCAAACCATTAATACTCATTACAAAGGATATTATGACACATGCTTAATGGGTCTTAAAACGTTAAAGATAATAATTGGTAGTGCAGTCATTATTCACACTGGAAGTATACTGTATTAAAAAGGCTGAAGTCATGAATTGACGATTTATACAAGTAAAGATTTCCACTTTTTTTTGGAAAATTGCATTTTATTTTTTAATTCGTCTGCTCAAATTATGTAAAACCAAAAGATTTACGTCATAACCTTTTTAAAGTTATGGGGCAAAGCCCTGGCGCAAAAAAAATGATACTGATTGATACCGATCTTCATTCAGGAAAGCTCAGAACTCAGACACGTGGATATAAAAATGCCGGAGTTGATGAGGTAGATTTCAATCAGAAAAAAGTCGGCAGATCAAGGATGATAATACAGCTTCAGGTTTCTTTCAAAAGCCGATTGCCATTCCATCATGCACTGTTGAGAGTAGAGCTTTTCTCTCTCACACTGGGAAAGAACAGGTCAGTTAAATGGAGCTTTGTACAACACAATAAAAACGTTGAAGACTTTATGTTTTGGTTTTGCAGAGCATGAGGTTTGTGCTATAATTGGGGAAAAAAGCACCTGGAGTGAACTGGGGAGTCTACAGGTTCTCTTTGTTATGCAGATGTGCTGCAGGCAGATTTCCTGGTGGTCACCTCACTGTTACACACTGCTGGACAAGCACTGGCTAGATAGTTTGGTCCCTGTCAAAACAGCTCGGAGAACTCTCCAATGCATGCTTAATTTCAACTCCCTACATCGCAGTAATTTCCTTTAAAGTCGAGTGAGTGCTCTCTTCAGTCCATCAATTTTTAATGAGGACTTTTCCAGTTGTAAATGTTATCCAGAGCTCTCTTTATTTTCAATATATCAGAAGTTGCTGCACCTCAGATACTGCTGTATTAAGGAAAGGAGTGAGGCAGTAATAGTCACATGATTACTGGGAACCCAGTTTATCTCATGCATATTAAGGAAGAGAACCTTTATTATTACAGTGCGGCATGCAGCAAAGGTAGAATATTATACAAAGAGTATAAGTACTGTAGCTTTGTACCCTGAATTGGAAGAAGTGGTTAGGAAATGGATGGATCGAAGGAGCTAAGTGTGGGGTGGCATGGTGATGCAGTGGTTAGCATTGTGGCTTCTCATAGCTGGGGCTCTGGGTTCGATTCTGGACCTGGGATGCTGTCTACGTGGAGTTTGTATGTTCTCCCTGTGTTTGCGTCGTTTTCCTCTGGGTGCTCCAGCTTACTCTCACGGTCCAAAGACATGCGGGTAGATGAAAGGGCTTCTGGGAAAACTGGCCCTGGAGAGTGTGAATGTGTGTGTGTGTGTGTCTGTGTGTGCCCTGTGATGGACTGGCGTCCTGTCCAGGGTGTACCCTGCCGTGTGCCTGTTGCTTGCTGGGATAGGCTCTGGCTCCCCCATGACACAGAATCGATGGAGCAGTTAGAGAATGATAGATGGTTTAAATTTTGACCCGCAGAAGTGTGTGGTAGAGGACACTTTTGGAATTGAAAGCGGGGAAGTTCAGGAGTATTCAGGAGGATGGGAGATGCTGTTGTGTTGCAGGACCTTTCTTCGCCAGGGCCCTTTATACCTCAGGTTGTGTGGTTCTGATGTCCAGACCCTTAGAAACGTTGACTGCGGTTTATCATGGTAAAAATACAGTAACAGACTGTAGTAAAAGCAGATTGAAATAACGGGAAATCATTATACAAACAATGGGAATCCGTAACAAAACAATATCAATATGTAAAAAGTTTAGTAAATGTAAGACAAATAGAAAAAAAAACATGCAGATTTACCATGGTAAATATGCGTTTAAATTGGCCTGACTATACAGTATATTGGTGAAAGACTGGGCAGGTCCAGAGCACAAGCTGTGCTATCTATTCTACATCTGTTCTTAA
Source organism: Lepisosteus platostomus (assembly GCF_059453375.1). Lineage (NCBI taxonomy): Eukaryota > Metazoa > Chordata > Actinopteri > Semionotiformes > Lepisosteidae > Lepisosteus > Lepisosteus platostomus. The sequence continues at coordinate 21,232,547 of NC_142627.1, read as the reverse complement.
TTACAGAATTGAATAGTATCTTATACAGTAACAGTATGGGTTGCAAGAACTTAAATCACCTTAATTTAAGTCTTAATGAGTTGCTAATTGATTGTCACGTACTTTATAAGGACTGGAGTCCTCAAGGATTCAAGCAGGCTTTCCCTTGTGTACAGATCTGTAATTTGTTTTAGCCTGTTAGCCCCCATATATGGTCAAACATGTTTGTTAACAAATCACAATATTTGCAACTCAGCAGCTACTGCTAAAGAAATTCATATCCCTACTGCTTTGATTTTCGATTCCTTTTTTTTTTCCAGAACACATTATGAGAAAACATTTGGGGCAAAAAAAACGTGGATTTCTTTTTATTATTTTTCAGTTCAGCAGCACCTTATCTGATTGAAGTCCGTGCCTCCCAAACTAATCTTTCTTCCCAGCAGATTTGTAATGGTTTTGTGATTTGCATGGGCTTATAATTAAGTTGTAGGCCTGGGCCTACAGTTTCTGCTGGACCTTAGAGAGCTCTCTGCAGTGTGGTTTTGAGTGGTCTCTCCTGTAACATCACCAGCAAATGAAAATGGTTTGAACTATGTGGTTTATCCTCAGTCCCTAATTAGGTAATTGGCTGATTTATTGATTGATTATTGAAAGATTTCAATGGCACATTCTTGTGCATGTTGGAAGGAACATTTTTCTAATGTCTACATCTGTGAGCTGAATTATCTTTCTGTGTAGAAATTGGATGCAATGTAATATTCATTTAAAGAGCTTAGGTGCAGTATTCCTTTTTTACAATAATGAAACAAATAAATTAGTGATGTTTTAACACCTTATAGATAATAAAATGCCATAATGTAGAAGCAGTTCATGGTAGCAGAAAATATAATAATTTCAATCGTATTAAAAATAAGTTCTTATCAAGTACCTTGTCATATATGTTTGTGCATTATATTGCATATATAGCACAGGAATAATACATTAAAGCATGAAGCAGTGTTACTTACTGTAAATATTGTGTTGTAGATGGTCCTCCTTCATAACTAATAGTATAATTCAGAAGTTCTTTATTCCAGCGGTTTTTACAATAATTCAGATTTCTATCAGTATATGTAAAAAAAAATGAAATTATATAGAAATTTAGAAAAAAGAAGACCGTGTCCTTTGACACATTCCATGAGGGATGAGCCTGATTCCTCATGGGAATGTGTCGGTCTCCCTGGGACACCGTGGACTGGGAGCCCTCTCTGGCCTGGGCGTAACAGGAAGTGTAAGAGCTAGGGTCTCCACTGGGCTAGCCTCATTGCCCCCAGAATGAATAGGATGTAGTGAAGTGTATTAAAGCAAGCCCAGCCACATTTAAGGCCTGGCCCATTCTCTCCTGTTTTGTGATTTAAATGAAGTTTGTGCTTTATCGTCCACATTTAGCACTTTATTATACAATCAAAGTTTGGAAATATACTGTAGATCCTTAATCCACATCTTTTATGTGGATGTCTGGGAAAAAAAGGGAAATTGAATATTAAAGTATATATTTGCTTTTTTAACAAGAGTAATTAGGTGAACTCTAAGCAGCCCTGTGACACAATCTGCCATCACGACTAGAATTTTATGGTTTTATTGGTTTTATATTTTCACTACCAAACTCAATGTAATGGATCTCGCAGATCTGAATGTTGGTAACACTGGCTCACCGGGGGCTCTGGAGGATCAGAAAAGGACAGAAATGGTTCAGTGAATGAGCCGAAAGCTGGCTGCAGCTACAGCTGGGGGCATTGCAGAGGAGTCTCTTCCTACCTGAATGTGCTGCAGTCACCAGACTGAAGACCGGCTCACTTTTTTTAACATGCAAACGTTTTTCACGACAGGACACGTTTGCAACAAGCGGATTAAACGGCAGGATCTGTGGTCGCAGTGTTCATTCACCTGTGGTTTGTATACAGCAGTGTTCTCCATGACGTGGCTCATGTACTGTATGCTGAGGCTTTGACTACACCCCTGAGATGAAAGGGTTAAAGCTCATTCTGCTGAGTGCTAGCTAATCAGAGAATGGCCTTGGAAACCTTCAGACACAGCCACAGAGCACTGCAGCACTCTAGCCTCCTCTCATACGAAGGCATCAGTTAGCAGCTCTACTGCACTCAGACACACACCTCTGAACAGGGGTGACAGCGGTGCCGGGGAATTAGCGTCACTATTGTGAATACAAGACTTGAATTTAATTTGAGACTTTCATTCCAGGACCGCCTGTTGTCTCAGGGTCCTCCTGCTGCTGTGAAGTGGCAGAAGTACAAAATGTCACCCTGCTTCTGGTGTGAGATTTTCAGCTTAGCTGGAGAAACCTGGTGTGAATTTTACACCATTACAGAAAACCACATCTCGGCTACAAAAATCATATTCTCCTTCTCTCCCGTTTCTTTTGTATCATATCATTTTCGGTATAGAAATGAGTGCTAATTGCTTTTGATTAAAAAACAATGTTTGCAGTTTTATTTGTTCCTTACCTTATCGACATGAAGACTCCAAAGCTGGAATAGGCTACTATATTCTGACTATTACTGGATGGACAGTACCTTCATGGATATGAGTATGGGTTTCCTAAATATATGCAGCCACTTTACTGAAGGAGGTACTGAACACTCAGGCAGCTCCGGCCCCCCTGTCTGTTCTCTGGCCCCTGAGTCAGTGTTTTCTATAAGCAGAAAAACGATTTGGTCCTCTTGTACTGGCACTATAATTACATCTAGTATACAGCACTCCTTTTTTCCTCTTTCTGTGAGCACTTTTACTATACCATATCGCAGTTGGGAGTCCAGTAGAAGCTCTGATCTCCAATACATAAGTATTGCAATGACATACTGTAGGCATGGTTGACGTTTATGGGTAATCTTCCTTTGTTAAATTAACAAGACCTGTAAGCCTTTAAGAAGCTCATCACCTGAATCCCAGTGTTGTTATTCTGCAGCAGCATGGCAGATCGATACAAGTATCTGACTGGAATTTGATGCTGGTTGTGTTTATCTAAAAAAAAAAAACACTGGACACTGCATTATTACATTTGTAGGTTAGATAAAGACTGAAGGGCCTCTACCAAAGAGGAACTCTTGTTGAGAATATTAAAAATCAAATCAAATAAAGCTGTCAGTTTTATGTTGTGTCTGATGCAGACGATGCTAAAAGCAATGAAGGAATACTGGAACAGAAATCCAAAAGAGGGATGAGATCAGACAGATAGTGAAAGTTCTTGTCTGTTTTTCCCAGGTATGAAAGGAGACTGGGGGAGGCATGGTGGCGCAGAGGTTGGCATCGCTGTCTCTCAGCGCTGGTGCCCTGGGTTTAGTTTTGGACCTGGGGGGCTATCTGTGCGGAGTTTGTATGTCTCCCCGTGTTCATATGGGGTTCCTCTGGCTGTTCTGGTTTTGTCCCCCAGTCCAAAGACATACTAGTAGCTTAATTGGCTTCTGGGAAAATTGGTCCTAGTGTGCATATGTGCATATAGCACTCTAGGTCTAGATATGAACCCAGGGCCCCAGTGCTCTGAGCCACCCTATTTCCTCAGTTACACTAAGGCATTGACAGTACCAGTGATCACGCAATGTCTAAGCAATTTCTAACATTGTAGATTTTAATTTGGTGCCACACTAATCTCTGCCTATTGTACGTTCTTGTGCATGTCTTTTAAATTGGGTTTGTGCAGTTGACATATACCTTGTAAGTGGTACAATGTCATTCATTCAGACTTACGTCCAGAGCTCTGGCTTGTAACGGTGACAGTTGTTGGTCTGGATTTCCTGTGGATGTCAGCATCCGTTTTAACACTACAGGCGAAAATTGGCTAAAGGTTTGGTGTTTTTTATTCCAATAATCAAGAGCATTAGGTTCTTGAGGAGGGTATAGCAAACCCTGCTTTGAAATGAGGTCTAGGTGTATAATCTTTTGAAGTAAAACATGCTTTGAAGCTGACCTTTTTTATTGATTGAAGAGTGGTGAAAATGCAAACAAAGAAAAGACAAGAAAGGATGACCTTTTCAATGTGAAATCCCATGCCAAAAGGCAAAACAGTAGGAATTTCTGTTTGTTAAACTGCTACACTTTGATAGAGGACCTTAATTCAGAGTCATGAGCTGTAAACAGAAATAGCCACCTCTATTCTGTCTGGCACCTCTGAAAGAAACTGGCACCTCTTTCTCTCTTTCTTTCTCCACATTCAGATTTTTGATTTGTGTATTTTAAATTGTATAATTGATGGCTCATTTGGGAGAATTGCAGATGTGAATTCAATTATGAAAAGAAGCATTTCACTGCACTGCACATTTTGGGGTCTGTGGGGAATGTGAAATGCTTACTGAACTACTTTCAAAGAAAGATGTTAACCTGACATTTTATATTCACTGTTAGAAAGAGCAAATCTGGGCAGCATTATGGAGCAGGGGTTAGTGGTCTGGACTTTCAGGTTCAAATCCCAGGTGAGATACTGCTGTTGGGCAAGGAGCTTCACCCAAAATCCAGTAAAATACTTAGTTGTATAAATGGGTGCAACTGAAAGTGGTTTGGATAAAAGCATCAGCTACATAAATTGGATAGTATCTTTGAGAGCTGTATTCTCCATGTGTATCCTTTCAGCCTGTATCAGACAGTGCACTACGTGAGAAGATGTAGACAATCTTTGCTATGGAATTGTACAGTGCTTGAGAGTCCCAGTTGTCTCTGTCCCTGTGAGAAGCCTTAAGACACAGGTTCCCAGTCTTGGTCCTGAAGGCTCACACAATTGCTGGTTTCATTCCATCTGAGCTTCATAACCTAATTGAAGTCTTAATTACACTAATTATCTCAATTGGAATATGTGCAAGTTTTTTTCCTCACCAGAAGTTTGTATTAATTAAATAAAATCTGTGTACACTGTATATCATAAGCACTGTTCATTTAGTAGCAGATACAGCAGCACTGCATTCAAAAGGTATTTAAATATATGTAAGCATTGTATCAGCCTGTGTTTTAATGATACCAGATTATATACTGCAGTTTCTCAATATTATAGTAACTATAATAGCCCCAGACCTTATTTTAATTTCTCCTTTTGCTGATCTGTAATTGTAATTCTTCAATAACACATAAAGCTATGTTAATAAGTAAAATAAACTTGTGTAGTTGCTGAATACATATCACACACTTGCTGCTGTTTCACAAGATTAGGATAAATACATGATTTTGATTCCTTCCTGAGAACTTGAGATAATGAAAACATGATTATTTGGACCACACTGCCATCACGTTTCCTTAGAGGGTTTCCTGCATTGGTCCAAACAGTAGATTCTTTAGCAGAATTCTTGACATGTGTATTTTGTACTTTTAATCAGCTTCTGACTGAAGATTCATAAGAAAATGTCTTTGTGTAACAAGGTAGACTAACATTAGTGCATTATGGAGTACTACCATATATACAGTATATACTACCATATATGTATTGATGTCAGATTGGTGGAAGAAGATTCTGTTCCTATAAGAAATTTGTTCTGATTATATGAAATAGTTTGGGTAAAAACATATTTCTATTTTACACAATGTTGACAGGGGAGAAATGATGCCTTTTATTTCTTTTAGAAGTCTGTTGTGTTTCAGTTTGATGGGAGTTTTTTCTAATAAGAGCATCAATTTTGTAAGTGAATTGAGGTTATCTACTAATCACCAGAGGGCGGCAAGGAGTCATGGAGATAACTGTGCTTATAGTCATCAATATTACACAAAGTGAAATATGAGTTTTGAAATTAGGGAAGATGAAAGAATTAGAAACAGACTTTTTACATATTAAATTGTGTTACAGTATGTGGGTAGACCTTTTCATTAGCAAAAGTTTCAAAATGACATCACATTTGGTGTAAACATCCATCCATCCCTTTTTGACCCAATGTGGGGTCATGGGGAGGCCAGAGCCTGTCTCAGGACTGACACACACACACACACACACACACACACACACACACACACACACACACACACACACGCCAGGGCCAGTCTTCCCAGAAACCAATTAACCTACAGTACCAGTACAGTATGTCATGTCTGTGGACTGTGGGAGGAAACTGGAGAACACGGTGAAAACCCCTTTCAACATAGCGAGAGCATACAAACACCGATACAGATAGGAGCCCAGGAACAGAATTGAATCCAGGGATGCGAGGCAGCAATACTAAGACCTGCACCACTGTGCCGACCTAGGATGACACCAAGTATGAAGTTCGCCAGTTTTACCAGTGGTTAGTCATGCCATAACAGGGCTTGGGATCCTCCAGTAAGTTAAATACGGTATTGATGTGTAATTACTTACTTTAGGTATCCCAGATGTTGCAGATAACATCAAAAATTAAGGATAAGATGGAGCAAAGATTTGCAGTGGCTGGGAATCTGGGTGCCAGACCACTCCTGGATGGTTATTGTACAGTGGTGTAAAGGACAGAGGGTGATATTGGTTTAAACAGAAGCATAATTGTCAAATAATTTACCTGCCAGATTTAAACAGGACCAGTTAGCAGTAAAGGCCATGTTTCTTCAAAGGAATGGCCATACTGGTTCACATAAACCTCATTTCTCCATTTGTGAATTGTGTTGTGACCAAGGACAATATTTACCAAGTCTGAAGCTAACTGGCCAAATAGTGTTTAATGGGAGCAGTTTGCTTATTATGACTCACGATTCATGAAGTGTTTGATGATCCAGTGGCAGCATAAAAATGATAAGCAGGATTTTGCAAGGTGTAAATCTGAAAACCCCTTTTGACTGTTTTGACTGTTGATGAAATCTCCCAAGTTTCAGTTCGGCGATTGCCAAGAAAATATATATATTTTTTAAAATTACAGATCAGGCTGGCATCTTGATGCTGTAGATGATGTTTGCGGACCAGCAGGTGGCCACAGGTCCTGCTGCCGTTTTGATGGAGCCCCCATTGCTGTAGGAGGAGTCGTTACCCGGAAGACACATTAGACTGGAGTCCTGACTCCTTGGTCAATAAGGATCCTGTGGCACAGTTTGTAAGACAAAGGCTAATCTCATATAAGATTATTCACCTCACTTTATCGTTATTGTTTTCTCCATCATTAGAACGCCAGTTTCTGTCACTCACTTTACCCGCCAAGTTTGAGGTTGTTCGCTTACCTGATCTTCCTACAGGCACAGTTTGATATCTGGGAAATAAAAATCCTGACAAAAATCAAAGGATTTCAAACTTATATTAAAACATAACATAATGTATATTAAAACACACCAAATAAAACATATTTTAATGCTTTATGGATTGCTTTGGTGATTCCAGCAGTTAAATGCAGTACAACACAGTGGTTACAAAAGGCTTAGTATATTGTTGAAAGTTAATGGTTTATAGATAAGAGTATTTTGAAGTAGATACACGATATAAAAATGAAACATTGAATGCATTTTACTAGTGTTAAGTGTTACTTTGCTACAAAACGCACATAAAATATCTTATGTACGCCTTTTCTCATTTTTTTGTAAGCCTAGGCATATCATTATTTGTTGCTTAGCAGTATGCCTCAATGCTTTTATTAGAAACAGACACAAATGCGTCACTTGTTGTAATCCACTTCACTCCCAGGTAAATGGTTGTCTGTGCAGTAGTTTGTAGCTTTGATTCGTATGGGCTGCTACTGTTTTATGCCCAATAGCACTGATATTATCTTGTAAAAATGTGTGGTGCAGGCTTGGTGACTCAGGCACATTTTCAGAAGCTAGGATAATGCAACATAAGGGCTGATATGAACTGTAATTACAGTACCAGTTAATTCAAATATTGCTGTACTGTAGAATAGCTTTCTGACAAACACCTGGAAAATTAACCTTTTCCATTGCTGATCACACCAAGCTGAAGAACACCTCACCACCATTGACACAAAAGAGCTTGGAAAGTGCTCAGAATTGTAATTGCTCCTAAAGGTGAAACCTACACTTGTTGAAGGTCTAGACAAGCTGCGCTTTGCAGCATGCAGTTCTGTGCTAGGAGTTTGAGACTCGGTAAGCAGCAGTTTGTGAGAGAGCTTGTTCTCCTGCAGCTGATCGCTGGGAAAGAGACTTGTCAGCATCACCCTCCTCCTATCTGCTTTGATTAGCAGCCTTTTAAAAGGTGGACTTGTTATTGTTGCATACACATCGGTATCAGGTGCCTGTGGCAGAGGTACTGCAAGTTAAGAGCATTCCTTAAACTGTAATCATTTCTGTAACAAAAACATGCATTTTCAATTTTGATTCCATTGTTTTGTAGCATAAATCTACATACTGCCAAGGGAAAATGGATAGGACTCTTTAAATAAAGGTGAACTAAAACTAGGCTCTGATTTTGATTGCTTAATAGCACAATACATTGACCTGTGGGTATATAGTATATTTATACTTATAATAGATATATGACCAACACATTATTTTCTTCAAAATTGGTGTACAGTATTTGCTAAATGCTACGAGAATGTAGCTAGCATTATGATAAGCGTGGACACTTTCAGCACAAAACAGACAAGAGCTATCTGGAAAAGTCTGCCTGCTCTCTTTTGGATTTGAGTGGAATCAGTAGTGGGCTTCAGTCCTATCAGGATCCCAGGCCTCTCCAGACTCCACTGGGAGAGGCTGGTAAAGATTTGGTGCAAGCCAGGTTAGTCCGAGCTCGGAAAGGGGGATGCTTTTCTTCATGGCAGCTCCCTGGCTCTGCAGTGCTCTTATGTAATCTGTCTGATACACAGGGAATGTTCTGGTATGCAGGCAAACAGCAGCGTCTAGAGAGCAAACAGGTATTGCTAGCTCTTCATGGGCAATCTTATCTCTGGCACAGTCTGCTTTATTGAGCTAGCAGATTATTGCTGTGTGTGACTTTATCTTTCACTTAGATGAGTTAATTGTTTGGAAAATTGGATGCAGAAAGATAAGGATTTCAGTGGCAGCCCAGTGGCGTGACAGAGCCGCTTCCTCACGGAGTTCTGGGTTCAGGTTTGGCCTGGGGGCACCTTATGAGAGGAGTTTGCATATGCTCCCTTCCTCCAGAGGGGGGAATAGTTTGCTCTCCAGGGACTCTTGTTTCCTCTCACCTCCAAGAGATATGCCAAACCACCAACCAGGTAAATCGGCGTCTCTAAATTGTCCCTTTTTGTGGGCCCTGTGGTAGACTGAAACGCTGTTCAGGAAGTGTTGTCATGCTTCTTGTGTTCCATGCTTCTCTGCGTTGCTATGACCCCTCATCTTTGTGGAAACGCCTTTTGCTGAAATATTTAAAATAAAAGACAATAATCAGGTAAACCATGATTTAAAAATGGTAAAAGGCATCAAATCACAACTGCAACTCACAACTGGCAACCCACTGAAGCTAAGCAGGTGTGAGCCTGGTCAGTACCTGGATGGGAAACCTCCTGGGAAAAACTAAGGTTGCTGCTGGAAGAGGTGTTAGTGGGGCCAGCAGGGGGCGCTCACCCTGTAGTCCATGTGGGTCCTAATGCCCCAGTATAGTGATGGGGACACTATACTGTAAACAGGCGCCGTCCTTTGGATGAGACGTAAAACTGAGGTCCTGACTCTCTGTGGTCATTAAAAATCCCAGGGTGCTTCTCGAAAAGAGTAGGGGTGTAACCCCGGTGTCCTGGCCAAATTTCCCATTGGCCCTTACCAATCATGGCCTCCTAATAATCCCCTTCTATGAATTGGCTACATTACTCTGCTCTCCTCCCCACTGATAGCTGATGTGTGGTGAGCGTTCTGGCGCACTATGGCTGCCGTCGCATCATCCACTGGTGGCTGATGGCTGATGGCTGATGGCTGCACACTGGTGGTGGTGGAGGGGATCCCCATTACCTGTAAAGTGCTTTGAGTGGAGTGTCCAGAAAAGCGCTATATAAGTGTAAGTAATTATTATTATTATTATTATTATTATTATTATTATTAAATCATGGTTCACAAAAGCATAAGACACAGATGTTGCTGCAAATTATTACTGACCTGTGATATAACAAGTCTCATCTCACATGAAAATTAAATGGCAAACATTTATCAGTGTAAGATACAAAAATAATTTCAAAAGTTTAAACAAAATGAAAGACTGAACCCTAAATCTTATTTGATGGAGCAGTGATGTTTGTGCCCTCCGAAACTCATACTTCGAATTACATTACAGTGCAACATCTTTTCTTAAGTAAAAGGTAGTGCTTTGGATACCAAAAAAGAAACTTTGTCAAGTAATTTATTTTAGTTTGACCCTCAACAGTCACCGCAACCTACATTTGAGAAGCAGGAGGGATAATGAATAATGGAGTCGAAGCCTTAGTCTCATGCTTCACTGACATGTGGACAGTTATTTTTAGTGGCTGTGAGACAACACCAGACATTTCAAAGCACTTTTTCTGTGGCACAATCTTAGCTTTCCGAAACACATCACAGCTTCTCCTTGTGTTCTGTGTTTTATCCTTCTTCTTTACCTTTTGCTGATGACCTTTTAAATGCTTCACCCAGATCTTTAACCTGCGTGCCATTTGTTGATTGCGATTGTCTCTGCACCAAGACAAATGTGAAGTATGCCTGACCTTCTCTTTCGAATGGAGGAGATAGCATTTTCTGGGTTTGTGCTGTCATGAAGGGCAGTGACTGAACCAGTCTTTTCTTAAACTGATTGTCTGCCCTTGTACAGTAAGTACCAGGGCCTTATTTGGTTCTCTCTGCTCTTCTTGAAGAGTTCCCCATCGCAGAATTCACAAATGGTGCTCTTCACCTCTGTTTGGTAAAGGTAATAAATGAACTTATTGTGCAGTGTGAAAAGAAATAAAAAGTTTTAAAAATCCAGGCTGAGATTGCTCATACGAGCTGACCTTTATCTTATCACAATAGGTCTTAATATGTCTGAGGTAATTTTCCAGGAAGTCTGTGGTACATTCTATTTTTTCAGCTTTGAGTTTGTTATTATGTGATTATTCTGAAGAACATCTTGCTTTACATTTATCTTTTTTGATGCAATACTCAAACTGGATTGAGTTTTGCTCATATTGGCCAATTAGTGGCTTCTGTGCCTGGGTGGCTGCACTTGAATATTCTTTTGACAGAAATATCAAGAGTATGATTGTTGATTGATCCGGGGAGCTGGCTATAGTATTATTTAACAGTAACAAAAGTTCCTGTAGATAGTGTATAGCTAGTCTGTTACAATGTAAGACACATGTCTTGAACAACACAAAAAGACTCACAAACAGAGTTCAGACATGGGCAGACACCTGGAAAATTACATTTTATTATAGATAAATGCAAGGTGTTATCTGCAGGCTGCAAAGATCTAGGAGTTAGGTTGGCTCATCATTTTCCCCATTTAGACATTGTAGTGAAGCAATACCAAAGTCTAACAGAATGCTTAGTTACATGAATAAGAGTACACTAATTGAAATTTACACATTAGTTAGACCTCACCTAAATCATTGTGTTCAGTTTTGGTCACCATACTTTAGGAAAGATGTATGAGTGTTCTAAAGACAATTCTAAAGAGAGCAAGCACTCTAATTCCTGGTCTGAAGTAAATGTCATGACATAGGGGACCTGATTCTTTTTGACTTGAAAGGGATAAAAATAATGTATGGATTGACTCTGGTATTTAAATTCCCGGGTATTTATGTATTTAAATGTATTTATTATTTCACTCTCTTGTGGTTTCCTTCATTTAACCATACATGGTGGTTTTAAAGTCTCACAATCACTGACCCTGAGAAGAATTTCTCTGTAACAGTTATTCCAGCTTCTTGGAAGTTTACAGAGTACACAGATCAGGGACTGGTGAAGGAGGCGGAATTTATTCATTAAGTGGCTTTACATTACTGTGATAGTTCAATGGGATCCCTGTTCTGATTGAGAACTCAGTCAAAATTTGGCAAACCACAAGCATAAATTCCCCAAAAATGGCGGTTGTGCTCATTGAATGCCATATGTTTCCTATAGATGTGATCCTGTATGTATCAGCATAGTTCTAAGGCCGCATGGAAGAGGTCAGGTGATCGTGCTAGCTACTGAGTCACAGTGCCACAAAGTGAAAGACAGTGTGTGGGCATGTGCTGTCCTGCATTAACATATCACCAAGAATACCACATTGTTGCCATAATTATTACAGAAGCATTCAGCAATGGTCAACAGTAATGGTACATGTATCGTGTATCTCCAAGAAGCACCTATCAGTACAATATGCTGTGAACCTGTACCTTTTTGGAGATTGTAGTGGCACTACACAAATCGTTCCTTGGGCCAAATGTGACCCTCTGTGGAGGGTGAAATGTGCTTTATTGTCCACGTCATGTTAAAGAAGAATGTGTTGTGTTGTTCAAATACTGTTTCATAGTGACTTGCAGAAGAGTTTTACGGACAGTGTTCCTGGGAATGTTGGTTTGGTGAAATGCAGGATGAATCTCCTCATCTGCAGGAGACACAGTCTTTGTATCTGGCACAACAGTGATATATTCATGGCTGACCTACACTGGGATGGTCAGAAACACTCTTGGGGTAGATTTAGTTGTTTCTGGAGATTCCTCGGTGACAAGACTGTACTCTTAACCTGTCTGTGTAATATGCTGTAATTACAAGAAGTGCAGTGCTTGGAAAGTGAAGACGGAATATGAGCAGTTAAGTAAATATCCAGTGTAATACACTCCAAGGCTGAAGAAAACAGGGAAGAGTCGAATCTGTAAAAACTCAAAATCAAAATGGCAAAGGAGGATCAAAAAATCAGAAAATCAAGTAGGAAGCAAAGTTTGAAAACCAAATAAGTACAATTAACAAGCCAGTGCTAATCCATATACAAAAGTCAAAAACCAAACTCGGTTGAAACTAAGGAGTTCATAGAAAAAAGGCCAAGGCCAGGTGAAAAGCACACTAAGATGAAGTGCTATAGTACTGCCAGGGAAGGTCTTAAATACCATGTGCTTATTGTGTTCAGGTGGGATTGATTTGTGTCCATACCTCGTTGTTATGGCTGTGGCCTATTTGACAGGTGTGTCAGTGGTGATGCTTTCGGTGTGGTTGGCGATAGTTTATCCGTGCAGAGTCTGGAGTGAAACCCCCTCCCTACTTGATTTTGTCCCTGTAACCTTTGAATTTTTATTCTTCCAAGATGGTTGCAAGAATATCGAACCACCTTGAATCTAGCATGTGGTGATCGAGCCCATAGAATATACACTTTTATAACATTGTGCTTTAAGTTTGTAAGAAACTCAGTGCCATGTCCACAGTGTCTTTCTTATTCACAAGGGGTGTTTGCAGATGCTGCATTTTGATTGGTTTGATTTCGTATTTGTGATTTATAATGAGGGTTTTCCATTCTAGCATTAATTCACCAGTGTAACTGTTTGAGAAAATCCTGAGTTTGTAGCTACAGGCTCATTTGCAAGGTTACCTGCAGCTCCTGTAGCAGCTGTTATGTAAACAAAACAGATTTCTTGTGTCAAAAATGAAAACAGATTTGAAACTAAATAAAGCATTGATAAGAAGACAGAACACTGCATTTTATAGTGGGTGCATAGATTGGTAAACAAGAGTTGATAATTTGAACTCAAGGAGCATGAGAGCTTGTTTTTATCTGAAGGATAAAAAAGCCTTCCATTAACACCACAGGTATACAGTGCATGTCATGATGTTCATCTCATGAAAGCATCCTGTGGGAATTGAATTCAATGGGCACAGTTATATAACCTGTCATTTTTAAGGGAGTACCACCGATCAGAAAAATAAATATTTATATATAGTTTTGCTAAATACATCCAGATTGAGAATTAATTCATTACGGAAGTGTACCTCTTACTGTAGAAAGCCGGAATGTTTTTTTTTACCTGACAGGCGGAGATAAGCCTTGCAGGTCACTGCCTAACTGTCCTTGTTTCTTATCTGAATCCAGGCTGATATGGTATCTTGATATACGGTAGCTCTGTTTGTTTTAATGAGGGCTTGTGTGGCTGACATTAGCCTAAGGAGGGCTGAGTTGGTGGTCCCTGTCTCGTTGGTATGGCTGAAGCTGATAAATGATGCCAGGGCATTTCTGTGTGTAAACAATGCAGTTGGAATGCAGAGCTTTCCCAGGCTGGGCCGAGACAGGAAAGCCAGTCTGTGGCCGCCCATGCCAACTGCTTGCTAATGTAGCTGCCGACATTGGGAGCAGACTGCATTCATGTTTCTCTTTGGCACAAGAACAGCGGCTTCTATTGTTTTGTTTTGTTTTGTTTTTTTGCTCTTCCCACCTGATTTCTTTCATTCGTAATATTCGTTTACACCTGTTAAACTATTTGTATAATTGTGTCGCAGATTTTGTTGCCTGCTTGGCGGTTTTCCTTCTGAGAATGAGTAAGTAACTGTATTGACTTAGGCCTTGTCTGGTTGTCTCATTGGACAAGGTGATCCCTTCAATGTATAAATCACAGCAGAGGCCTTTGGGGGCTGTCATACTCCTAATGTTCATTTCAGTAAACTACAAAGCTCTTGGCTTTGCGGCGCAATAGAACAGTTCGTACAGTAGATTCTAATTCTAAGAAAATTCTAATTCAATTTACTGGAAATTGTTATGTATAGTAACTGTTGGCAGAGAAGTGTACTGTATCTGATACTGTGGATCCTGCCTTCTGCATCAAAGACAAGATATGCCCACTCAGCAGCCCTAGCACAGCTGTGAAAGACCAGCAACAATTAAGGAACTGGTGCCTGTGGAATCCTTCAAAAATGATAGTAATATCACCTGTTGCAAATGTTTGGTGCTCAACTCCCACGGGTACAAGATACACAACAGCCAATATATTTTAGTTTTGTACTTATGAAGCTTCAGTGAATAACAGAAGCTTGTTTTGGAGGGTACAAAGCTAATTGTAGTCTGTTTAGTTGACTTTTAAGTTTTCTATTGTGTGCTAGGGAGAGCACACCATGTATTCAGTCTGTACTGTGTACACTGTATGTGTATTCAGTCTGCACGTTACTAGGACTGGAGTGTCTGTTGAGGATGTGTAATAAGTCATGGTAAGCCGCATTGGATACAATGGCTTTTACCACAATGTGAAAGGTCAGCAAAAAGACGGGCAGTAGGCTAACAGAGGGCTGTGTGATCATGATAAGTTGGGAAAATACACTTCCTGCTACAGGTACCGTGAGGTCTTGAGTACTTAGTAGAACGTTCAGCAGTCAAAGATGCCCGCACCGTCTGTGAAACAGACCGAAACATGCCTCCACCCACAGCCTTTTAATATACCACGACAAAACCATAAGCGCCAAATGGCAGGTTAAGAAGAACACATATAAGGGTAATAAAAAATTATACACTTAATGTTTTCACCAGTTAGATCAAAAATTATTTTGCCATTGAAAATTCTAACTGTGTTGGCTTCTGAGCACTATGGTAAAAAGCATAATTTTAATATTATAGTCATTAAACCTATATACAGTATGTACTTACTGAAACAAATACTTTATTTCATCACACCAAGGCTTATTATTTTATATTTTCGTTTCTGCGTGACAAGAAGTGTTCCCAGTTTTATTTAGGTTGTCAAAAACAGGTGAGGGGAGAACACTGCATACAGCTCTCGCAGCCAGAGACGGAGAGGTGACCAGAGCCTGCATCGTCGGGTTGTTACAGTGCTGTTTCATGTGTCATTAACGAGGCTCTTTGTTTGATACATTTTGGTTTGGTCAGTATCACTTTCCATAACCTGATTTAAACTTTAAACTCCCACACTACTATCATGTAAATCTATACGAGGAGAAAGATGAATACATAGCAAAAGGGGATTCATTTAACTGAGGGTTTTTTTTTTGCATTTTGTTGCAGTGCTGCATTATCACACACAAAGCTGTTAAGACTGCCTCTTGGATAGTGATTTTCTTAGGGATATTAATAAATTGTCAGTGCTTCAATGTGATATCCACGAATTTACGGATGCACTGTACTCTGGTGCATATGATCATGGGTGTTTCTGGGTTAAAACGGAAATTTGCTGTGAACTGTGGGAGTAATGTGGGATGCTCATAAATACTGTTTATTGATTTCTCGAGATATATACCCTTTTTTTGCACTTACATTTACTGAGCTGGTATTTTTGTGTAGGCATGAAAATACAAAACCTGTTTTGTGTGAATATTTACCTTAAAAACCACCCAGGCACATAAAATAGGAAGTGTATGCACTAAATCTTTGCACTTGGCCATTCAGGATACATTATAGCTCCTTTCATTTAGTAGTTCCAGGTATTTTTTATTGCCTTGTCTAGAAATCCTTATAGCTGGTGACCAAGTTGGCAGCACACCAACGTCCCTTGATGACTGCAAATCCATCACTTGAAACCCGGTTTGCATTCTGAGTTTCCAAACTGCAATTTCTAAGGAGGACTTGTAGGCTAAAACAGCTCAGAGGCTTACAACATGCAAGGCTGGGCTATTTATTAGACAGAAGATTTTGGTCAATTCCAGCTTGGTCATTCATCTGAACAAAGCTGAGTTAACAGGTTTTGAAATGTACTCAGAAAATTGAGATGCTCAGGGTTTCCAGCTTCATGTGCTGTTGTGTGTTGACGTTCTTCATTGATATTCAAATGCATGACATCCTCCAAACAAGCTCTTTTCTAGATATAGTTCTTTTACTGCTGTGTGCAACTACTTTTGCTTGCAGAAATTAAAACCAGGCTATGAAGATGAATACATCTTCAAGAGGCTAGAAGTCTGTAGTTTCCTCCAAGGAGTTTCAGTACCATTTTATGATTAATTTAGTTCCTGGACAAGCTTGTTCTGAAGCAGGTGAAGCCTTTGGCTGTACTTATATTCCTAGTTTCTAAGAAAGAAATATAATTATTCTTAAAATGTGAACATACTGTAGATCGGGAGGGAATAGACCCTCACTTCACCTCATGACTAGCCATTTGTAGATCGGGAAGTTTGTTTTTGGTGCAACCTGTCAGGATAATCCATTTTTTGCCTTCCTTGGCAGCTGTGATATTGCCTCCAGTGATGTGACGATTTCGGTCTCAGTTGTGAATTAAATTATCTCCTGAAGAACCTTGTTGCCTGTTGCAGAACTTGTGCCGGATGACTGAAGCTTTCCTCCCTGTGGTACAATAGAAAAAATATCTAAGCTTTTCTCTCAAGGCCGTGCATTTTACTCACTGCAAAGCTGTTTCAGCAGTGCATGCCCTTCAGACTAGACCCTTTCTTTACATGCAGTATCCTTCTGGATAGGCAATTAAAACAAAAAAATCATATTAGTGTGGCAGGTTTTGAAAAGGGAATGTTATAGATTTTTCAATCTTTTATTTTAGAAGCAAAAGAGAAGCATCGCTGTGCTGGATGCTGTTATTATTATTAGTCTCTTAGCAGACGGCTTTGTTCAGGGGGTCTGTATAGAAAATATATAAAGTGGAATTACAGGGAACAATTGTAAAGGTACCAATAAATTAAACTGATAAAATGACAATGAGGTTAGTACATACTGGACAAGAAAAAGTCTAAGCAAAAAATGAAATGGTCATTTACATTGTATAGTGATAGTTTGGCTACAAAAAAATAACGTTGTAACATAAACAACCTATAGAGCTTAGTATCTTGTCTGCAGTAAGTAATTGCTGTTAGGAAGTTAGAGTATCAGTTTAAGAATGAAACACACTAGGGCAATAGGGTAGAAGAATCACTGAAGGACAGAGCACTGAAAGATCATGGGCGCTGTCTCAAGAAATGAAGTCCTGAACAGGTGATGAAAGGTGGTCGGGTCTAAGCAGTCCTGAGTTCTGTGGGTAGTTCATCTCACAACTTAGGGGCAAGAATGGCAAATAAACAAGGGCTTGGGAGAGGGGTGCAGAATGTCTGGGGAGGGAGGTTAGGAAGGGGTGAGAGTCTGAAGACAGGTAGCAGGTAAACTGGTCTGGTTTTGAATCAAATGCCTGTAGCAATAGGAGGCCAGTGGAGAGATGGGAGTAGCATGAGAAAAGAAGAAAGGAAAAAGGAGGAAAAAGGACCAGGGCAACTTCAGAAATCTTGATGAGTGGAAGTAGGCAGATGGTGTTGGCAGGGATTTGGCAAAGAGAGTGTTCCAATGGTCTAGGCTAGATAGTACCAGGACTAGAAGCTGTGCAGAACAGTGGGTGAGAAAAGGGCAGATCCTGTGAGTGTTGCTCAAAAAGAAGTGTCAGCAGCAGGCAAGAGAAAGAATGTTTTGGGATAGAAGAGGGAGGGTCTTGAGTTATACCAAAGATCTTGGCACAAGAGGAGGGGAATAGGCTGGCGGTATTTATCACTTTGAAATAACATAAGAGAATATGGGAGAAGATGAAATGCACAGTGGAGCAGGAGTGGAGAGAGAACAGTTGGGGTCTGTGGACACAACCTTAGTGGATGGAAGGAGTAAGAACTAGGCCCTTGCTACATAAATCGGATGATGGAGGGTCAGAGATCCCAATCTTTTGAAAGAGGACGTTTTCTGTAAATAAATAAATCACTTTATTGCTGCTGTGTTTAAACTGTAGATGACCTATAATTCATGTAGTGGTGCTGTTTACTCCAATTAAAAACAAGAAAAAAAGCTCAATATTGACAAAAGAACTCTACAATAAAATTCTATTTATTACAATATCTTTGACAGGACAGTATTGATAAGGAATTCCATCCTAATACTGCCACTGCTAATGCTGGATAATCTGTGATATGACTTTTGATGGCTAATTCTGGTCAGAATGAGAACACAGGTTGTTTCCTTTCAGAAGCCTTTACATGCCTTTGCAGTTTTCTTGTGCTTATCCCTGTTTTAACGAAGCCCTGGAAATCTTCATACTTCTCCGGTACTGACTCCCTCACAGAGTCACACGTAGTTGCTGGTGTCATCTTGCCCTGATGTTTAATCAGCATGATAGGGCCCATCAGAATTTATCAGGGATTCACCAATTTCTGGAAAAGAAAATTATTCCATGTTCTTAGGCAAATAAAAAATGTATATTGGTGTATAGTTCTGCAGAGAATCTCGATTTGTTATTTATTTACAGGAAAACAATATTTTTTTAAATATAAATTAGTGATCTTTGTAATTGTTTATTAACTGCATTATTGAAGTTGTTTAATTGCATTATTGAAATGAGGTGGGTGGTGACGTTTCTGGAAGGGTCAGCTCGTTACTTTGTCTGTGAGATGCTTTACTCTTTGGATTATATAGATCAGCACTTGGCTATAACTCAGAATATGCTACACTAACCAAAGAGGGTATTACAAGAAGGACATGAAATTGCTGTTTCCAGTGTGCACTTTGTCTAGGTTTGTGCTGTTCTTTCGCATGCCTGTCAGAACCAAGACAGATTATGAATCCTTTCCTGTTCTTTTGCATGACGTCCACAAAAACTCCTTACTCCATCATGTGAGTGTGAAAGTTCTTTATTTGTTTTAGCCAGGTTTGAGTCATCAGTGAGTTATTGTGTTTTTATACAATGAATGCTGAGACGCACAAGTCAAAACGCCCAACGCAGAGACGGTTTGATGAGCTGCAGTAAGTGGCTGGTTGTGGCAGTGTGCCTTGTAACTGCGGGAGAGGATGGTCCTAATGAGCATAATGGTGGAAAACCCGAGAAACACTGGTTAAAAGATCAATCTAATGATCTGATTTGGATCTTTTCATCAGAGATATTGGCTCCATGTTAAAGTTTTCATAGATACAGATATAGGGCCTAAATTCGTAAGATGTCAGCGTGATTTCATAGTTGTTAATTTACCCTAAACTCCTGTGAATACCGTGCCATGTGCTGAATGGTTCAGAATTCGTGTCATTATGTCCTTTGGCAGTCATGCGCTGTACTGACCAGATACAGTTGCATAGGAAGTAGCTCTTTCTTGGGACCTGGAGATTTCACAGAGCAGTTGGCAGCTGCATAACCTTCACTTGTTTTTAGAGTCTTTGTGACATGCGGCACCTTCTTTTTATTATGTGCAATATTCAACAGATTCAGTTGTCTGTTGATGTTTATATGTTGATATCTTCAAATTATAATGACATACAATAGTCTGAAATTCATTTTTGTTGGAAGTCAGGATCCCTAACAGATGCTGAGCAGTGAGTAGGAGTAAAACGATAGAGGGATGAAATTAGAGAATTAGCTTAATACCTCTGCTGGTATTCTTAGTTATGACTGTAGATATCCAAGTGGCATCAAAGAGTAAATCACATGTTCTTGGTCTGCACAGATCAAAAAGCCTGACTGTTTCATTGTGTGAGCTTTGAGAGTGTTGTGTCTCCAGAGTGGTATTGGTATATTGAATCTTATCACATGGTCCTACAGCACTACTGAATAAGGGAAACATTAAAGTGGTTGGTTATAATGGATTTTCGTCCTTAGCGGCTGGTAGATAGGTAATACAATACTGTGTATCACAACACAATGCTGAAATAACTGGACATCAAGACCATACCACTTTTCATGGGTTGTAGCACCTGGGACTGGCTTAACTGACCATGAGGGAGTTTACATTACTTAATGGAAGACTCACCTGAGGTGGCCATTTTGGCTCTGTGGGCAAACATGTAGTGGCTGAGCCAAAATGGCTCCTGACAGTCCAGTAATTAGGCACAGGTGATTTATATAAGCCCTATACAGCAAAGCAGGGCAGTTCTTTGGAAAAGACATGAGATTACAGGTGTTTTCTTGACGGCAAAGGTAAACATGCCACAGTGAAACTCTGTTGTCTTTGGTGCTGTCTGTGGGGATCAGCATGTAGTCTGTCCCATAGCAGATAGAAAGAGCTGTTCTAAAGTATAGGCAGGACTCCAAAGGGAGAGGTGAGTTCATTTTGTCATTTGCTTTGTTTGTTTTTTTTAATGATACAACCTTATAGAAGTAAAATAAGATAAAATGCGCTCCTGTTGTAGAAAAAAATATTAATTTTAACTACCTAGAGAACACCATCTGACACTGACATTTTAGCATTGCCGGAAAAACCTTTTGCTTTACTAAACAGAGATGATTGCATAAGGGAGAACTGACTGAAAAGATATGTCTGTCTATGTTATTGTTATTTTATAAATGGTTGTTTTGTAACTTTTGTATTTCTTAAGTTTTAATTTCAAGTTAACTTCCTAACCACTGGTTTTAGTTTTCTCACCTTTTTTTAGATTTACAGGAGCTTCAAATTTTGAGAATTACATATTGCATTTGCTCTTTAATTTAAATCTCCCCAAACCAGTCCAGGAAGCTACAACTGGAAAGTGTGTAGTCATGTATTATAAATCCTTAAGGATCCACTAAACATGCAGGAAGTAGCCAGATAATTAAGCAGAAGTTTTTTAGAAGGTAGACAAAAGTGCCTTTTTAAGATAAAATCACAATGGATGACTAAAAACCTGTGGAAGAAAGTGCAGAAGATCTTTAACTTTCTATGTTAACATACAAATGGCTTCATTTTCTTTAATGCTGAGTACAGATTGGCATGTCTTGTTTTTATGTTTTTAAATACACTGTATGTTAGTAATTAAAGTTGAATGATTACACTTTGTGCAGCAATTCTCCATGATCTGAAAATCTGATAAATCATGGGAGGTGGGTTTTCTCAGCTGCGAGAGCTATAGACAAAATTTAATTTTTCAGGTATACAGTACAAATATGCTAATATTATTTGTAAGTGATCAGCTTTGTTCTAAGTTTTAAGCGATAGTCTGTTTTTTTTACTTGACAGACTGCAGTGGACTTCCATGATGTGCTTAAAATATGTTAATCATCTGTTTTTGTTTGGGTGCATACATTTTCCACTTCATTTTAATATGTCTTTAATTTCCATTTTCTGACTTTAATCCACAAAACACTCTGCCTCCTCCAAACAAGTTTACAAGTTTATTCCATTCAAAGGAAACCTAGATGAGAATTAAATGAAGAATTGCACTCAGGGTTAGAAAAATCTAATTATGCAAGTCGTTTTTTCCATTTGCTTTTGAAATGAGATACCAGCAGTTTTTTTTTCTTTAAGTGCAGCATTATTTCTCTATCATCACTGGTTTCTTTGTATTGCATTATTATGTTGGCAAGCTGGATTTCATTTATCTTAATGTGAAATGATTAATGCAATATTAATATGCTTCAGAGAATGTCTGAGTGTTGATGAAATCTTTTGGTGCGAGGATTAGTGAATAGCACTGTGGCTTGTGTGCTTTTGAAGGCAGCGAAGCTTTTGTTCAAACTTTGATCAAACATACTGCAGTTGTCTGCAGAAGAGGGCAGATTCCCTGCTGGCTGAGATCGGGCTGTCTTCTCGAGCTGTTGCAGAGGCTGCTTTTCCTGCTTTTCCAGAGTGAAGGAGAAAAAGAAACTCTGGAATGGAATCAATTCCAGGGATGTAACTTGGAAAACCCTTGATGTTTCTTTTCTTCCGGAAAAACTGGTCCTGGTGTGGGTGTGTGTTTGTATCCATGTCTGTGTCTGCCCTGCGATAGTATCTTCCAGGGTGAATCCAGACTTGCCCCTGTTGCTCGGTTGGCTATATTGCAACACTGCACTGAATAAAGTTGGTAGAACAGGTGGATGGATGTTAGATATTGGCCAGTTATTACTGAGAATGGTATAATCAAACGCCTGCTTTTCTAAAAGGTGTTGTCTGCATCTTTAAGGGCTGAGGGAACAATCCCAAACCTTAATGATTCATTGATTATAACGTGTATGACAATGGACAGAGAACAGCACAATCTGAACACAGCAGAGCAGTGGGAATCAGATCTGAGGAATTCAGTATGCTGTGGGTTCAACTTTAGTGATCATTCAGTGATCAGATAACTGCTGAAGAGAGACTGCATGAAGGGGAGATCCGATCCATTAAGCTTAAGAGTACATCCTTTATTCTCTGAAGATACTGTACTGTATAGTCCAATTCCTGATATGACCAGTTTCAGTTTGTAAAAGCTCTGGTAGTGAAACAGTTGCTTAGATACTCTCATTTTTGCTATTTTCCCATTTTAAATCTTGAAAAGGGTCCTTTTTATTTCTAAAGAGGTGTGTGTTTCTGGCTCTTTTTTGCACATTTAGCCTAGCATTGAGTCGTGTCATTTTAAACCTGTAATCAGGCAATTACACAGTGCGAAAAAGCTAGGCTACTTTGAAAAATGTGAATGTGTTAGTTAATGGAGGATCTTTCAGGCAGACAGATGGCTGGTTCTTACCAGCGTTTCTCAACTAGCTTTCTTATTCAGATTTGGATTAATGGACTTTTAGCTTTCGTTTTGGTTGAATGAGCTTCAAGGGAAGGATGTTAACTGAGTTTCTTGAGAAAGAAACGGAACCAAAAAAGCAAAGTGTCAAAATGCCAGCTTATTGTTTATTTTGGCACTGGTGTTCATTTGTTACCTGATATAAATCATGTGTTGTCTAAAATTGAAGGGCGGGTTGTTATGTATTTAGGGTCTGTATTATGATAACTCAGATACTCTGCTTCAGTTTGACTTTCAGCCCAGTTCAGGCGTCACCTGATGCTCCCAATTCAGTATGCCATGGTAAAGTAAAAGAGAAACATTATCCTTAATGTGTGGATTGGGCACTGGAACATATCGCATATGCGGATAACAATACTTATACGGTTGGTTCTTTATTTGTTGTAGATCTCAGCTAATGAAGTGCTGGAGGACTGCAGTCTGGCATCCTTTTAGGGAATTAACTTGAGAAACACTGTGTGCCTGAGTATTGCTGTTTTTTCAAACTACTGTTTCTAGTCAATACTGTACATCTATGGCTACCAGACATACTGCCCCTCAGAGTGATAACGACTGTGTTAGCTCTACTTTCTTACACAGGTGGGTTCAAAACGTTAACCTCCCCTCACACTGCCATCAAGCTAAGCACGAGGGTGAGTGTTTTTGTACTGAAGAACAAAGAGAGAAAAAAGCTGCGACAGCTCAGAATTTCTACAGATCTAATTTTTTTCATTTCTTCATTAGAAATGCAACAATATATCCCGCATCTCCCAAAATAATAATAGTGAAGTACTGTAAGTATCAGTGTGGACAGGTAACTTGACAGGCTATAAGAAAGAAAGATCAGAATTCACAACAGTTATTAATAAAGCAGAATTTAAATTATATTATATATATTATATTCAATTAAATCAATTATATTAAAGCAGTCCTCAATTTCCCTTTGTTGATAAATAAAGTCTTATCTATTTGATGATCAAATCAGAATGCATACTCCAGATACTGTATTTTGTATCAGTGATACTCATGTCCCAGACATTACAGTTAAGAAGTTTCTCTGGATAAAAGCATATCTAGCCTGTCACACACTCGTAGTTGATATTGTATTTGAAATATTATTTGTGGTGTTTAACATGTTGAACTGTTTTAATTTATTTTAATTAAGGACAGATGATAAGAACAATTAAAATATGCAAATGGGAAGAGGCAATTTGGCACGTCTAACTCATTTGGGCATGTAGTCGCTAATAGATCTGAGGATCTCATCCAAACATTTCTTGAAAGGAGCTGGGATTTGAGCTTTGACAAAATGACTAGGTGGCTTCTTTCACAATCCTACAAACCTACAGTATATGTAAAGAAGTACCTGCCTCCTATTCCCGGTTGAATGTGCTTCCTCTTGGTTTCCATTTGTTTCCATTGGTTTGAGCTGACGATTCTGAAGAAATTCACTATATCAACTTGTATCACAAGTTTTTAATACTTTAATGAAATTCCCTTGTTATCTTCTGTGTTCAGACTTTGCCACTGAGGGTAAGAGATTCCTTTCAGCAAAAAAGCACAGACCTGCTTGCTCTTCTGCGTTATGATTCCAGAGCAGTAATATCTTTTTATCACAATTAAAGCTTTCTAAA
Organism: Lepisosteus platostomus; assembly: GCF_059453375.1. Classification (NCBI taxonomy): domain Eukaryota; kingdom Metazoa; phylum Chordata; class Actinopteri; order Semionotiformes; family Lepisosteidae; genus Lepisosteus; species Lepisosteus platostomus. Next base: position 21,207,758 of record NC_142627.1, on the reverse strand, counting down.
TGAGATGTTAGTTGTACATTATACAATATTAATACATCATCTAGTGATATAATTTATGAACTTCTCATTAAACTGTATATAGTGATATCATGTTTTTTTCTATTGATTTCCCACATTGTCTGAGAGATGAAAAGGATGTGTGAGTGTAAACATACTGTACCTTTTTCATACTTATCTCCTTAAGCTCTGTAAATCTAAGAAGCTCATACATTTTAGAAGTTAGGCCTCTATCAGATATTTTGTAATTGCACAGTTTTAATTCCCTGTGATGTACTGCAGATAATATTAGTAAAATTATTATTTTGACATACAGGCTACTACAAGACTGAAGATGTACTGAAAACACAACTTATATCTGATGATTTTTTCTTACTGCATACACTACTTTTAAAAGGAAAACACATTGTACCCTTGCATGAGACTGGCCTGACATTGAGCTCTGAGTGAACACTTATGATAATGGAACCTACTTTTAAGCGCCCTTCACTGTGTCTGCACTGAAGCTGTCAGGTTGGTGTGGTTGTGACTTCAGGGAAAGCACAAAGCAGGCGAGACAGCAGACAGGGCAAATTCACAAGTGCATTAAAGGCAAGGAAAGTATGACATCAGAACTAGAGGGAGATTAGTACAGTGGAAGTGAACACACTCCTACGCACTGATTAATTTTTCTTAGAGTTTCCTTCAATTAAATTTCAGAAAAAAATAACATCCACTCTTGAAGGAATTACTCTTTTCAGTTTGACACCCTTGCCAAAGACGAGTGATCAGCTATCATTCATAAAAACGCAGTGTCCAAAGAGGTTTCATAGGTGCCCAGTAAAAATTATACTTACAGTACAAGTATAGTATGGGAACTGTTGAATAGAAGTTTTCAGGAATCTAAAGAATTTTCCTGTATCTGGCTTCACTGAAGATGCTGCTGAATTGTTGCCAGAATAGCTCTGTAAAAGTATTTTCCTCAAATGAAGTGCTATGCTGTTCAGTTCTCTGCTGTAGGTTGTGTGTTCTTCCACTGTAAAAAGATCTGTACACTGTGTAGCCTAGGTATTTTGTTGTTAGCATATTATAATATTTTATGAGATTGTAAGCTTCATAATTCAGTCAAAATTTATATTTCAATCTTAAATGGGAAGTAAAACAGAATGTATGAAGCACGTTGAAAGGGCATGGTGACAAAGTTTGCCATTTGAGCTTCAATTTAATTAATTTAAACTGATAGCTCTTGAAAATTCCTTATTTCTCCTTAGTTCTTAGAGAATAGATAGTGGAGATATAACATTCAGTAAATGTACCCTGGAGACTGACAATTAAAAGCATGGGTCAGCTGAATGATATAAACAACCTTGAAGTCTTTTGTGGAAAATAATTTGATTTGCTGTGTCAGGGCACCGTCATGCCTCTGGCCAATCACAGTGTCCTCTGTTCGCGGTGCCATGGGTTTGAGTTGCTGAACCATCCAACTCACCACACAGATCAATCACCTGGTGATGATCATCTCTTCATTCCCCTAGAGAGGCACCTGCCCAGTCAAAGCACTAACCTAAAGACTTGACTAACTGAAAAAAGTTTTTTTCAGTTCAAACAATGAAAAAACAAAACTGAAAGTCTGATGCCAGTAGAGAATTCCGCTAAGAAAGAAATACTTCAGTATCCTTAATAATCAGCAACTGATGAGTTGAGTCAGAGCTTGGATGAAATTGCCACTCCTTTTCACTCACACAAGCACATGGTACATTGACTGGGGGCTGACCAAGGTCCTGGAATGAGCTGCAATAACACCATGAGTTTGCCACTCAGAGGAATTTCTTTAATGGAAACAGTATTACTGCATTCATACGTTGCTATACAAGTGCATTTATTTGGTTGATAACTATGAATATAAAATATTATTTAGCCAAATTAGTCAGCCTTCATTTAAAAAATTGCAGAGTAATAAAGAGTAGATGTACTTATTTTTGGTCTCTAATTTTTTCCGGTACAGTTCAAGATATTTTTTTTATCCTTATCTTAAAAATAATGGTATCATTCCTCAGAGTACCAGCAATGATAGATTGATAACCCAGGAGAAGGAATGAATCAGTTTGTCCGAATGTGTGTGCAAACGAGCCATTTTCTGTAAGCTCATTTTGCGACATGGATCCGTGTGGCTGTGGAGCAGATGACGAAAACCATTAATCCCCACAATTATGGAGCCACTGGTTTGTCATGAGAACAAAGATTGATCAGGGTCGCTGACTGATTAGCTGCAACATCTGCCAAAAAAAGACTGAATGAGACCTCCCGCGCTGTAGTGCTTCAGTAACTTTGATGAAGTATCTCTTCCTCTCCATTTCTATTACTATTAACTTGTACCCTGTTTATTACCATGTTTTCAACTGTGTGCAACTTTCTGGTTTTACCTACTGTATGTTGTCAGCTGTCCAGGTTTTGTTGCAGTGGTTCTGGGTTTGAGGCAGATGTCCTGGGAAGTAGTACAGATTTTCCTGCAGATAATGGTCCATAATTTTGTCTGCTGTGCAGTTTACCCTCCCTCAATAACATCGTGGTTGTGCAAGCCATTCTCCACTCTTCCTGAAGTGCCAACTGTTCTGCTACAGATGAGGTCTCACAAGCTCATATGTTTGTAATGCCCAAACTTACCAGACAAAGGCAGTTCTGGCATGTATTGGCTGTGCACAGCAGCAAATCGATCAGCTGCCCAGGCGATGCTGCAGTCAACAGGTAAGTTACCTTTGCTGAGAGGTATTGTACAGTATTTACTGTAGGTACATTTTTGGCAACATGGAATGGAGTAAATTATTCAGTTAAAATTGGGCTCTCTAAATTTGAGCTTTAATGGGTTATGGGAGCTGAGGCTTGGTAAAGGGAACATGCTGGGTCTCCAACATTTACCAAGTCTGCATGGTTTATATGGGTCTAACTTCCTTATTTGCTTCCCCATTGTTTTTGAACAGTGCAGTTTTGTTCTTTTCATCGGTGTGATGGTCTGAAGCATTTGAAAGATGGCTGTGTGGAAAGCTGTCAGTATTATTTATGGTTTATTTGCAGGATTCATTGTCATTTGTACTGTTTGCTATGAGGTGTTAACTGTGGGAAAGACTTAGAACTGCCCTGTTTCTGTTTGTGACTCAATGATGGTTTAAATCAATCAGATTGGTCTTGTCTAACCGTGTCTTATCATGTCCTGGTTTCCTTTCATTTATTGTGTACCTTTTTATAAAGAAAACTGAACTTCCTCACAGCTCCCTAGCATATTTTTTGGCCCTTTCCTGAAAACAACAGCATTAGAACTCATCCCAGAACTGATCAAGCCCAGCCTTGCTCAGCTGGAGAATTCTAGCAACAACAGGTGGTAGGTGGTAATGCTACTTGTTTTTAGGGTACAAATACCTTTTTTGTAGGTTATGTTTGCTTTTGGGTTTTACAGTGGTTAGAATTGCAGCCTTACGGCTCTGAGACCCTGCATTCAATTCTGGACCTGTGTGGAGTTAGTATATTCTCCCCGTGTTTGTGTAGGTTTCCTCCCACAGTCTGAAGACACACTGTACTGATTGGTTAACTGCCTCCTGTGCCAATTGAACCTGGTGTGAGTTTGTGCGTGGTTGTGTCTGTGTGTGCCCTGTGATGGACTGGTGTCCCATCCATGGTGTATCCTGCCTCATGCATGTTACCTGCCAAAATAAACTCCAGTTCCCCTGCAAGCCTGGATTGGAAGAAGCAGTTAGAAGATGGCTAAGTGTTTTTACAGTATTACTGGTATACTGTTGTCCACCGTTCTGTTGTTTTGTTGCATTAAACAGCAGTTGCAATATTGCTGTATTACTGCTGTCACACTGTACAGCTCTGGGGAACAGTGACGTGACTGCTGAAAACAGTTTGAAAGAATGAGTCGAAGTGAGTTCAATAAAGATGTTATTGTTAAAAGACTAATCTCTGAATGTCAGGCAGTAATGTCAATGACAGAAGTCAAGATGAAAACATGAAACACTTGTGGTTTCACTTATGTGGGCCTCATGTCAAAAGAAGAAAGACTACAATCGAGAGGAAGAAATTTGTGGCTTGTTTGGTTGCTGCTTCATGTAGAAGTCAGGGTTTCAGCTTTGACAACCTGTCTGGGTAACTTATTCCAGCCTCCCACAATCCTTTGTGTAAAGAAGTGCCTCGTCTCCTCGTTTTTAAATTCACTCACTGACTACAGTCTTAAGAATCGCGGTAGAAAAGACTGGCGTTCCCCACATCAGAAATACAGAGGAAATGGGTACATTCAGATGTTTTTAAAACTGAATCTGTGGGCACTCGGTTGTGATTTTAAGCTGGGTTTCTTCCTGTCTTTTGCCGTTGCCACCTTTCATTATATTCTCTCTCTGGTCCTGAAGATTTTAATTTATATGACTGCCAGCACAGGCTATAAACAGATTAGTTTTTTAAATTAAGGTGTTGTCGGGCTAAATGGTCCTCTCCGTTTTCCTTTTGATTTAAAGCTTCTTGCTTGAATCCCTAGAGGCAGTATTATCTTTGTGCAGCTGGGCTTTCAAGAGCAGGGTGGCATGATCCCATCTATTTCCCTAAAACAGGAGGGCTGTGTCTTGTGCAGACATTTCTCGGATTGTGAGACTGATTGTCCTCTTTCCGGGATGATTTGATGGCGTACAGGTTCACTTCTAGCAGTGACCCAGCGGTGAGTTTGCACTTCAGGGTTTTTTTTGTCCCCTCTTGTAGCTTTTGGTTGATGTTTGCAATTTTCGCTTTAAAAAGTTGTTTTCCTTTAACTAAACTGGTAAGATGTATCAGGGGAAAGATCAGAATTTTGAGGGAGCAGCAGAGTATGAGGACTACTGGTGCAGCTTGATGTAGCAAAAACATTGTTTACTGGTATAACATGCTTGCTTAATGAAAAATACTCAGAACTATAAAAGCAATGAGCATGTGATATACTCTAGTTCCCATTGTACTTTTATTATTGCATCAAGAACTGCAGCACAAAAGTGTCCTGATGTTAAAAACTAGTTTGGTTCTCTGTAGTGTGGGAAGCTGTGAATTGGCAGGACTGTCATGTAATTTGTTAAATGTTACAAACTCTCATTTGCATTTAGCCTAATTTTCCCAGAGACTATGTTGGAGGCAACAGTAAAGATGTGAGTTAATGATTACCAAAAACAATGCATTTTCCTTGAAAAGAATCTAAGCTACTTTACCGGGTGGCTTCTTTTGAAAGAAAACCGAAAGTGTTTGACTTTCACCACACAAAGCATTTTGAATTGTGGCCAAAAAGCTGATTTTTTCACTTGTCTGTGCATGGAACATTCTTTCAGCAGTCCAGGGTGAGCTAGAGATGGGCGGCCATGTTTGTTTTTAGAGGATTGGTTTCTTCTTGGCTACCTTTGCATTAGTTTTTTCGTTCAGTCTTTCCTGATGGCTGAGGTATAAACCAAGTTAAACCTTGGCCTGTAGATGCTTAGCTGTGATTCTGGGGTCCTCTGTGTCTTCCTGAAGGATCTTCTGGGTTGCTCTTGGGGAGATTGTGGCAGGACAACTGTTTTCTGGGTCAATGTGGTGTTGACTGTATTAATTTGTTCCAACTGACAGTGGATAGAGTCTCAGTGCTTAGAAATGGTTTTGTAAACTATCTTCATACTGAGGAGCATTGACTACTCTTTTTCTGAGGTCCTTTAAAATGTCTTTTGATTGTGGCCTGACATGTTTCGACTCACCTGTATAGTGAGGACCATAATTACCATAACATACGACAAGGCTGCACAAACTCAGTCCTTGTTTACCTGTTACTCAAACATTTAACCATCTGGTTCTAATTAATTGTTGTATGTAAATGAGAAGTTCACTTAATTCACATTAATTCATTCAAATAATATCATATATATTTGCCCATGTCTGTTCTGCTGAATCCTTGAGTTGCCTTCAGGGCTTTTGCAATAGATTTTCTGTTACTGCAGCCTCTGCAGAATAGCCTGTAGAGAAGCTTTAATGTGCATTGTTAGAGCTAAACATCAGCTCTTTTGGCAGTGCTGTCGGTACAGCCTAGCCTGCTCTATTGCTGCTGGCCATTCTCTCTCTGGCCTGTTCCTTGTCACCTCTGTCTGGGTATTATTGAAGTCAACACTCAATCTTATCTCTCTTCTCACATTTCAACTGACGTAACTGGAAAACATAGAAGAATGAAGACTGTAGCTGTTATCTCTTGGGAAGTGCATAACTTCTGATATTTGCAACATTGCAGAAGTGCCAATATGAATGAATGTATGCCTCAATTTCTGCGTCAGTCAGCCATTGCCAGTCCTAATCCCATTTTTCCTGTGAAAAGCTGTGTGCTGTTATGACTTAAAACTGGAAACTTAGCAGGCTAGCTCCCTAGTTACTCTCGATATGTTATACCTGAGAAATTTGCTCCATTATCAGTGCTTTATTATGAGCATTTTGTCAGTGTCAGCCACGGGCTGTTTAAAAGTTTAATAGAATAACTTGATTTTATTCAATTTTATTAAAATGGTATTCTCTAAGGTGTGGCATAGTCATGCAGAGGTTAGCATTGCTGCATTGCTACCTTGCAGCCCTGGGTACAGTCTGTATGGAGGTAACAGTGTATGTTCTCCCGGAGTTTGCATGGGTTACCTCACATAGTTCCAAGACATACTGAGCATCTGCCTGCCCAGAGCATTTTCTTCCTTTCAGCTCAAATAAAGTATATACTGATCTGCTTGTACAATTCCCTTCTGTTCCAAAACAACCACACTTAACACCCCTGTCCTACAACTGGATTTCAATTACTTGACAGACAAGGACAGCATGGTGGCATTGCAGTTAGAGCTACTGCATCACAGCCTCTGGGTCCTGGGTTCGATTCTGGACTGGAGTGCTTACTGTATGAGTATGGGGTTTGCATGTTGTCCTGGTGTCCATGTGGATTTTTGCTGGGTACTTCAGTTTCCTCCCACCTTCCAAAGATATGCTGGTTAGGGTAATATGCATCTCTAATCAGTTTCAAATCAGCTGGTTGAAAAGTATATTTTAAAAAATTTTACTGAGAATGCAGCTGGCCAGCTTTGCTGACACAGGAACACAACTGTTTTCAAACATGAATTGTGTTCTCCTAGGAAATGTAACTGCTGTGATTGTTCTTTGACAGCTGACAAGAACATTTTGAAGCATGCAAAATGTTTCAACAGTTTTAATTGGTTGACAGCAGAAATTTTGCTTTAAAATGTGTTGTAGCAAGAAATGCATATCAAGCTTGAAAAATTAACATTATTTTTTATATCATGTCTCAGATTAATCACTTGGCTTTTTCCTGAAAACAATTTGAAAGATTTTTTTGATATATCCAGCTGACATATTTGCTTATAGAGGAATGTTTTTTTCAAAGCTGAATTCTCTTTTCACAGTACCACAAAGTTACCTGCCAAGACTGTAGTTGATTGACTAAGTAGTTTTCGATCAGGAACTATTTGAAGTTGAGGAAAAAGAAAAGACAAAAAGGTAACATCTTAGAAAAATGTTAGGTTTCTAGCCTCAGGCTGCTTGGAAGCCTAATTATTGCAATAACTTGCCTTGTCTCCTGTGCCAATTTGATTTGAGTCTCTCTGTTCTTTCACACTGTAAAACACTGCTTCTCTTACACAAACCACTCTAACGAAGGGTTAATTGAAAGATTATAAGTTACTTCAGTAAGGCACAAGTGCACTGCAACACACGTTAATACTCCTGGTAAAAAATGCATTGAAAATAAAAAATTAAGGACTGAGGGACTGCCTTACTTTATGAGTCTTAACACATACCTCGGGAGACATGAGGATTCTGACTGCATGGTCTGTCAGAGAGAAAGACATGAAGCAAAGGGCAGCAAACTCCTGATCTGATCTGAGAGTGCTTCTTCTGGGAATGATCATGTTCCTGTAGATGCTAGTGATAGTAAGCTCTAACTGAAGACATATATACAGTATATCATTAGCTGCATCTATGATGATATGCATTTGTTTGACACAGCAAAATGTTTCAAAGAATGTTTTAAATGCAACGTGTTAAATATGCTTTGAAAGACTGCTGTATATTAGTCTATTGCTATAGATTTGTAACCTATATTATAATTTATTTAAAACAATTAAACTGCACAACTGCATCATTCACCACTTTTTTTAAAGGAGCAGGGAGCCTTTCACTCCTGATGGCAGGCACAGTTGTAAACATGACAATGTCTGTTATGTTTATCTTTGTCCCAGTCGTGTCTTTGTTGATTGGTTTGATGTTTACCCAGAGAGAAGGACAGGTGTGTGCTGGACTCAGAAGGCCATGTGCATGTTGTTTGTTGTGCTGTTGCGGTCTTGTAAAACCAGCCCATTCCAGTGCCTTTAATGAATAGTTGATAATGTAAAATATCACTCGAATCATTAACTTTTTTCCCCATGTAATGCCAGCGGACATAGTAAGTGTGCATTTCTACTGCAAACTCTTTTTCTGTTGGACTTCAGGCTTGGTAATCAGCATGCGTCCTCTGTGTAGGAGCACGTCTTCCATCTGTTGGCGTAGGCTTTTCATTGAGCTGCATCTTTGCAAATGGAAAAAAATCTCTACTACCTTTGGCATTTCACTAATTAACGGAAGTCTTAAGTGTCCAAATTTAACTCATTCACTAGGCTGTGTTTTGAATCCAATATGGCACAGATTGCTGGCTCCGATTCAAACTGTGGATTCAGCTAAGGTCCCATGAAATGTGTGGGTGAAGCATTTCCCTCAATGTGAACTCTGTCTTAGATAAGATAAGATAAGATCACTTTATTAACCATATACAATTTCTTGCATGAGGAATTTCTTTTTACATACCCCAGCTTGCTCTCCATGAGACGCACAGGCACACAGATGGGGAGAGAGAAACTTGGGGTCAGAGTGCAGGGTCAGCCATTCATACAGCACCCCTGGAGCAGTTGGGGTTTAGGGCCTTGCTCAGGGGCCCAACGGAGTAGGATTCCTCTGCCGGCTGCGGGATTTGAACTGGCAATCTTCTAGCCACAGGTGTAGATCTTTAGCCACAGAGCCACAGAGGTCTTGAAGCATTAGGTCTTGAAGTACCTAATAGGCTTAATGACCATGAATTTAAATAAAAAACTGAACCACATAGTATATATCATGTTAAAGAAACTTGAGGTTTTTTCAAAGTGATATGTTGAAAACAATGTGGTGGTCAGTGAGTGGAAAATGGAGGTTTTGTGCTTAATACTAGAACACAACTTATTTTTTAACACTGCAGTACAATCTAGCTTCCATTAAATTCTTATTAGAAAGTACCCTCCTAATTATGAGGACTAGTTTGAAAATTCATGGGCATTAAAAAATAAATCTCAGCCTTTGGCAAAAAATGAACAGCCTTAATCATTGCATTCAAACAGTTCCTATTAAGTGTATTCACTGAAAGTATAGCTGTTCAAGACAAAATTATTTTTTTCAGTATATAAGTCACACAAAGCGGCACTGCTTTCCTTTGTTACGCCTGTGTCCAGTTCATACTTTAATGGATTCAAAATGAAGTTGAACAAATTCTTCAGTGTTTTCATGTGCAAAATCATCAGATTGGTTCAGTAATAGTAGCAGGCCCCGAATCATTGATTGCCATCAAAATGTCATCTGTCATCTTACTCTCTGTGGTCATCAAAAATCCCAGGGTGTTTCTTGAAAAGAGTAGGGAGTGTTACCAACTCTTATCCACTGATAGCTGGTGTGTGGTGAGCATTCTGGTGCACTATTACCTGTAAAGCGCTTTGAGTGAAGTGTCTGGAAAAGCATTATATAAATGTAAATAATAATAATAATCATTACTTTTATTAGTATGTGTATCTGATTTGGAATTCTAAACTTCTGAAGGGAGAGGTTTGATCACAGCTGATGACATCATGGTTCTGTCATACATGTGATTTGGGAATTTCCAACATTGATGTTGTATTTCTAAGATTTGTCAGAATATCAGTTCTTTCCATTTTTGAAAAACAAAAACAAAAAAACAAACCACCACTAATTTGTACTCTCTGCAGAATCAAACTCTTGTGAACAGGTCGTAGTCGTATTTCTGAGAGGTTCTGTGTTCAGATAATCAGAGAATACCTTTAAAAAGTAAAAAAATTCAGATGCCTGTATAAATGAAACATTGTTGTGTACTTGCTCAAACACTTTCTAATGATTCATAAATACAGAACCAAGTGTCACTCCTGCCCACGAGTAGAACTTGCCCTGCTTTGCTCGAATGATGTGTAAGAGTGGGAGTGATGTTGAATGCCTGGAGGAGAGGCTCACTTGCTTACTTAGAAATCATTCAGAATTCAAACCATGAGAACATACATGGATTGCATTAGATATACAATAAACATAAGCATAGGTAATATTGATTTTAAATAGTTCTATAACCTTTTATTTTATGTTTCTTTTCTGTTATGATTCTGTAGGTACAAAGGTACACTTTTAAAAACAATTCCCAGACATGCTCCAACCTGTCTCCTGTGTCCCCACTACTACCCATCTACTACTCCTGGTTTGATAATACACCATGAAGTCCAGTCTTCGAATTAACTACCCCTGCAGTTTGCATTGTGATGGCCATATTCATGTCATGTAACAATGAAGCCAGATGTGAACCTTAAATAATTCATGGCCACCTCAAGACAACGCTGATGGAGAACCTGCAGACAGGCTTTATCCCTCTTGCAGTGTACTGTATAGTGTATATGCAGCTGCCCTCTAATGTTATTCCTTGCAGGACAGTGGATTCTAGCCAAGGTCCTGCTCCTGGGTGATGCATGGCAGCATTTTAAAGCATAGCACCTCTCGTCTATAGGAAGCTCTCCTGTCAAGTGCCTCCACATCATTCTTTTGAGCTCTTCTATGTAAAGAGACAGTTGAAGAGAATCTTTGCCTTTAGATTGTTTTCTGGCCAAGCCTAAGGATACTGATGTGATGTCTAGTGCTTATAGACAAAATATTCTCATTTTGTCACGGCACTAAAGACCAGACTAAAACCATTGTTTGTCTGTTTGTTTTATTACTGGGTTTACGTACCCTTCTCTATTTACTCTAAATGAACCTAAAACCATTCTTTTTCACTGTACCACAAAGCATTGCAGGTATCAAAATCCTTTATAGGTGTTCATAAAAAGTCATTCCACCAATCTGCTGTATTGTATTTTTTGTAAATTCTTAGCCTGTGTATAAGAGGACACATTTTGTAATTTCTAGAAAAACTTCAATACAGATTGAATATAGTGTAAAATCTTACCATGCCCAAATGTGAAAAACTGTAGCAATGATGTAGCAATAATGATTCTCCAAATTTTACAATGAAAAAGGAGCAAATCATTCCATGAAGGAAACAGTGCAGTTAATATGTGGTGGCTTTTATTGTGACATGTAATAATTGCTATGTAATATCAACACATCATAATAATATTATGTCATTACCACAGCAGCATCAGGCTGCTGGTTCTAACATACTCGTGAGTGAGGATTTTGAGAGGGTGCTCTGTGCACTGACACAGCAGTTTTTTAAAATTTCATGCCTCAGTGTTTCCCAGTTGTTTCAGCACGGGCAGGTGATCGATTTTCCTTTAAGCCTTTTGCTTAGGCATGGAGATCCATTCAGGAAAAATGACCCCGACTCATCCATGGCAATAACGTCATACAAACAGCAATGTTAAAGAAATAAAAATGGCAGTAAATCCTCCAGACATGCACACACAGTCTTAATAATGGAGTTGCATGGAGTGAAATGTTTAGCATGGTGTTTTTTTTTCTCTACAGCTAGAGTATCTGCACTCCTTCATGCTGTTAATTGGATCAGACATTATCAAACATTATATTCTTTATTATTTTTTATTATTTTCAGCACTCCTATAAAAATTAAAACATTTAAATAAAGATTCTGCAATAAGATTTCAGTGCCACTTGTAAATCCCAGTGTGGCAGCCTGATTTGTTTGTTTACTAACTAATCTCGAAGTTATAGCTAAATTTGTAGTCATTATCTGTTATATATTAAATCCCAAACTTTGGAATGTATATTATACACAATAAACTGATACTAAAAGACAAATTTCCAAGGCAAAGTGACAGTAGAAAACATTGTAAAATTTTAAAGTTTAGGTTTACCCGCAGTGCATTAAAAGGGATGATAAGTATCATATTTATTCCAGGACTTCAGTACTGTATGTTTATACATTTCTTGGGAACCTTGGTTGTGAAGAGCTGGCAATCAAGACTGATACAAAAAGACTCCCTTATTATATATTGAGAGAGTTACTGCACACTTATGATGATTACCGAAGAAGGTTTAAACCAAGCAACAAGGTGGGAACTGTGATTGAATGTGTAGGTGTAAACATGAATACCCCATAATCTTGGTGTTACAGCATAATGAAACTTTTTAATAAGGTTCTGATTTTTAATGCGTATATAAGATACATTATTAAGCTGATTAATTTTGTCTGTGATAAACCACAGTAGGTTAAGTGACATTTGCTCTAGTTAAAGGATCTGCAAGAGACTATGCTTTTTAAAAAAGGCGATTGCATTGAAAAATGTTCTTTAATTGTTGATTGTAAATAGCAATACCTTTATCCATTACCTTGGATTACAGTCTTCAGTAAAGTCATAGCTCTTGGTTGAAATGCATTTATTTTCAATTAGTCTTTCTTTGGTCATTACATTGACATGATGAAATACTATAAGTGTTTTGCGGTGATGCAATATTTACAGTATGAGGCAGCAAACAATTGTTAACACCACTCTTTCTAGCGCCACATAAATGTTTCACTCCTGCCTTTTATTTATTCTCTTTGTTGTTGAGACAAATTATGTGCTGCACCCATTCAGCTCAGTAAAATGCTGACTTTTATATTACATGAAAATCAGACCCAAAGGAAGTCAATACCAGTGAATGTTGTAGGTACCTATTATTTTCTGTTTGCCTCAGCTCTCAGCTCTAAGCTGCATTGCTTTATACATTTCCTTGATTTGCTCTTGATTCATTCTTCATTTAAAGCTAAGCAGAGACATGAATATTGAAATGCATGTACTCACTCAGAAATGCATGTTTCAAATTAAATCGTGAACTTAGTAAAAGCACTGTAAGTTTCCATGTTGTCACAAACCCGCATTTGTGTTCCCACCAATCGCAACGTGTTGCGGCCCTTCCTGCTCACTAGTCACTGTAATGACTAAAGTAATGTGATGTACGAGCGAATACGTACAGGTTGTGCAGCAGACGTTTCACTGCAGAAATGTTCCAGTGTGTTCCAAAGTCCTCCAATGTGATCTGCATGCAGGGTTAACAAGTACACTTGTACACAAGTGTGTTAACGTGTTGGGTCTGTGCACTCAGTAGCAGATGAACACATTGACTCTTCTCATTCCAGCCAGTGCAGAGTGCTGGCAAATGGCAGTATTTTTAAACTTTCAGTTTACACTGTAGTTCCTCGGTCTCCATTTAAAACTGCTGGATAGTATGAATTAATCATTCCTGGCACAGGGACTGTAGCAAATATATCAGCAGATTTGTCGTCTGCAGTTTGGTTGCAGTAGTTCATCTTCTGAAGTAACGAAATTAACTTGTACTGTGATCTGTCAGAATCTTTGTTGTTTTTAATGGAAACTTGAACTTAAAACTCATTTCTTTTGGGAATTTCGAATAAGGCACTTTTGTGGTCCAGTGCTGTGTACTTTGTGCGAGAGCTCTAATGGTACTGCTTTCAGCAGCTGTGACAATGCACAGCAGTCAGACTATAGTTTCAAGGGATGTTTGAGCAAGCTGTCCAGGTCAGGAGCCAGCTTTGGAATCTGTGAGTGAGAAGCCAATGGAATATTAGAATTAGCTTACAAGCTACAGAGCTTTTAGGGTTGCTGCATTCTATGTGGATTTCAGCCTTGGTAGTTAAGTGCAGTGTCTACTCACACGGCTAGCCCAAAATGAGGAATGTCAGTGAGCTACATGTCAGAGAAAGGTGCACTGACTACATGGCAGTGCGGCAATATCACTCCAGTGATTGATAGACACCTGCCTGTTGTTTCACTAATAGTCTTATTTATCTTCCCTTGAAAGCGCCAATGTCTTAATATATGGACTTGGTCCTTGGTCGTTTGGGCTTTGTTTTATTCATTCATAAAGAAGGAAGGAAACCAGCCATCCTGGATTGCTAGAGCATCCCCAGACAGGCCTTTTTTTATTCTGCTGCACTCACAAAACATTGTCAGCCCTTTTTGTCAGCTCTGTGCAGCTGCCCTGTTTTCACAAGAGTCTGTGCTTATCCTCAGACTCAAAATGAGACTAGTACACTCTTTGCGATTTCTGTTTACTGCATATTTATATATATATACTGCAAGTCACTAATCAGTGGGAAATTAGAACCTACAGTGACTTGTTCAGGAAGATAAAAATGGTAAAATTCTATAATAGGGATTCAGAAATCTGAATCATGCATCAGAAATATCGTTCGTAACAGAACGAATGCCTAGTTATCTCTTTGCAGCATAACAGTGAGAGATAGTGTCTGGTCTAGGAAACGAAAAGAGAGACCAAGTTAAAAACTGTGGCTCCAGGGGTCTCAGTGCTCCTGTAAAAGTGAAAGCCTGTAAATTATTGTTCTTTTCTTTCAGAACCGAGTCAGTGACTTTATTTGAACTTAAAAGCAACTAATGAGGCATCGGCAGTCACTGCTCTAGTGTTGTGCAATGCTGACACATTATTTTATAAATAACAGCAGTTTAATACTTACCCCCTAAAATGTGGTCTGTTGGCATTTTTTTTACTTAGAAAGTACTTGTTTCTTTTTGACTCTTCAAACGTGCCTGACGTGTCTTCCACTCAAAGAGGGCTCCAGTTTTTCTTTTCCGGTCCACTATGGAATTATTCTTTGCAGATCTACTGTACATGGGCATACAGTACCTGCTCAGTCAATTTTTCTCATGTTTTTTATATTTGATTGCAACTGATGTTAAACAAGCTGCCTTTTCCAAGTATAGACCAATTTTTTTTCTCCTGTTGTAAATGCTGACTCTAAAATGTTTCAATTGTTGTATTCAAGGTGCTTTCAAATAAAATTAAAATCAGCTACAGTACATTGTTCCATCTGTATTTCGTTACATAGTGGGACTTCGAATCTGAAGGAAAACAGTACTTGTGATGTTGACCTACTGTATGTGCTGCAAGATCATATTTTTGCATTTCTGTGAAAGCTTTATTATACAGAAAGACACAAACAGGCGTAATTGCTCAATGAAAATGGTATAAGATGGCAAGGATAATAAATATCAAGTATTAGAAAACAGTATTAAAACACCCACTAGAAATAAGATAAGATGACCTAGTTAGAGGATTCCACTAAAGTATCTGCGCCAGGTGTTGCCTGTGATAATGTGATAATATAGACAGAAGAATGCGATGCTTTATCCTAATGGAAAATGCGTTTGAACATTTCTGCTTTAGGAATATAATACTTAATTTCAGGTGAAAAATAAACACTAACAAACCACCCAGTCATGTAGATGATGTTTTAGTACAGCCATGCATACGCAGACTGTTCTGTGCCTCCCACTCCGACTTTTTGCTTCACTGTTGCATAACCTTTCTCTCCCCCGAGACTGGAACAAAGAGAAATGACGATTAGAAATAGGTGAAGTTATACAATACATCAGAGAAGCTCTCTGCAGAGCGGTGCACAGCTCAGCTCTCTACGATGCCCGCCTCTTGTTTAAAATGGCTGGGGCTGTTCTGCAGCATTGTGATGAATAATTAATCGCATTTTTTTTTTAATTCGACCACCTGAAACCTAACGTGTGAAACAAGTTGTCTTCCTGGCTGACGACGCCCCCGCCCCTAGTTGTGGTCCTTCATTATTTATCATCTTCTCGATATTAATCCCTCCGAGTCAGATTTGCCGTGATTGGAGGAGGAGTTGACTGAAAGAGGGGGGGAAAAAAAAACAGGAGAATCCCGTCTTTCTTTTCCCTCCGTCCCTCCCTCCCTCCGTTTTTTTCTTCCCGAGCCGTGTCTGCGGATGCTGTGATACAAGCCTGCAGCTTGCGAATTGTGCTGTATCAAACCGCTGCGGTGATAATAGACTGCGGATGATTCAGCAGGCATCGCGATGATCTCTAGGGACCCCGCTTTGAAAAGCCGGGCTTCATTCCACTGCGGCACTCGCTACTGGAGCAGCCTCTAGCTCTGCGCTCGCTGTGCGCAATCCAAAGGCTTTTCCACGGGAACTAAGACGTGTTTCCCTTTCGCTCTTTCTTCTCCCCACGCTGTGAGGGGGGGTGGGCGAGCGAGCTTTCAGGGAATTTACACGCTTTGAGTTTCTTTAGGTTGACGGTGGCGGCGTTTTGTTTTGTTTTAGACTCTGCTTCTTAAGACTGAGATTCACATTAACTCCCCACGCGTGGTTAGTGTGCGGGGGTAACCAAAAAAAATAGCCTTTTCATGGAATGACCTTATTTTTAAAAGTTTGAAAGTGTTTGTCCTCTTTTTGTCTGACTAGTCCCAGAAACTTACATAATGTCTGAAATATTTTCACTTGAGTACCTACACTCTGCACAGGGATTCTGTTTTTCTGGGCGCTTAATTCTCAGTAAAGAATAGGTGCTGTTTTAAAGTGTTTTTGGAAACCTTAAGATCAGTGCTTTTGCTATTAATATTCTGTAATAAGGTCATTTCTTTGTTTTTCTGTCACTACCCCATTTTTTTCTTTAGATTGACAATGTGTAGAAAGATTTTTTTAGGATAAATTTTGGTTTTCTAGTTTTTTTTAGAAAACATCTTTCTCGACACTATCTACATATTTTAAACAATTATTGAGAGAAGCAAAAGATGTAGTCAAAAAAGTATTTTTATAATTGAAGTTGAGACTGATCATGAATCTATAACTGTGGTGGAGTTTTTATTGAATCTCATCAGTGCTTGTGCATTTTTATTATTTTTTTTGATTTTCCAAAAATGTGATCACAGGTACACTTGGGGTGTTACTCTTATCAAAATGTTATGCTTTAAATCAGTTCAGTTTAAACTGTGTTGTTTGGAGTGGATTAAATATACCCTGGGTGCATTAGTCATAGATACTGTATGTGAAACCAATAACCTTTTTTAAAGGCAACCATTTGCCATTATAACTAATCAGAGAAAGCGTGATGCCAATGCAAACTAGATTTGGGGTGTTTTCCGGCATTTATTTGTTAAAGCAGGATATAATCAGAAAATCCATACATGCTGTGTTCAGCTGTCCACTGTATACACTACAGATTTCTGTCTGCAGTTGTCTTTGGAGTTTCTAGAGCCTCATGAGTTCTTGTGCTTTACAACAGGCTATTATTTTGGTTTCTCATCATATCCCGATCTTTTATTAATGAAATGCAACAGTATAAAAAAGTAACAATTTAAAAAACAGCAGAATCACAGTGTGTGGATTGGTACTCCCTAAGTAGGATTTTGTCATATTCCCCTGCATTGATCAGCAATTGTCTTTCTTTGACACTGACTCATGTCAGACAGCAGGTCTGTGTTCTTTGGGCCTCAAATCTCTCACCTTGGTGGAGAATCTTAATGTTTTATGTACCTTTCCCATTTCAATGCAAACATGTTTGTGTTCCACTTGTTAACTCTGCTCCTACTTGATTTCCATTGCATTATTGTCTTGATGCAATGGGTCAGACGCATGAAGTGTCCTGGTGGTACAGCACGTCTGGACAGAAGAGAATGCTTTTCAGGTTGAAATACTGAGCAAGTTGTATGGTGCTGAAAGTTTTTGGTGTTGTTTTTATAGAAAAGAATTTGGGGTTTTAAAATGTTAATCCCTTCCATAACTCCAGTTAACAATGATCTAATTCTTTTTGAAAGAAGATTGTTGTATTTGTTGGGTTGTAAAGGTTTTGTCTTCCTCTTCAGGAAAAGTAATGCAAATTGTGCGCAAGAAAACTTAAGGAAATCTCTATGTTACGCACAATCCGTGAGTATGATTTGTTCAGTACAAGTGCTGTGGTTCGTTTTTGAATATGTTGTATTGCTCTTGCGATGCATAGACACATTTACCCAAAGGGCAAACAAGGTTGGAATAATATCATCCACCTGCTCTGTGTCTGTGCAGGGAAATGAACTCTGGTGTTGTTGTCTTCTTGTCCGCAGCTCTACGCTTCAGGCTACACTGTCTGTGTACTCGATCACAATGAGGACAGGTTCCTCATCTCTAGTAGATTAGTCTACTTTTCAATTATACTGTGTGCATGTACCAAGGTTACACAATCTTAACGTAAATAGGATTACAAAGCCTTCATTGCAGCTCAGCATTGTTAAATTCTCTGGCATCTCTTCTAATGCTTAGTGGACGAAAGGTAACCTACAGCATGCAAACATGCTGTGATATAGTCCATGTTGCTCGCTGTTTACAGTTGAACTATGCCTCATCGCATTCTGCCTCTAAATGCCTTTTCATTCCACTGTTTTAGATAACGACACAGAGGTATCATGAGCTTTTGAAAGCGTATCTGCTGTTTACAGAGTTGACAGGCCCCTTTTTCCTTATAGTGCTCATACGGGTTTAACTTCACTGTGTCAAAAATGTCACCAGCATTTATGAGGTTCACCTGTACTAATTAAAGAGAAACGACTGTAATCAGTTTATTTTTAGAACACCAAGACTGCAAGACCACTTTACCATGTAAATTAAGTTTCCAGTTTTAGCTTAGTCTCATTCCACAGATGCCAAAGAGACATTTGGATAAAAACGGATCAGTCATATTTTCCGTACATAAACACTAGCTCTAATTCCATAATGGTGTTCTTTGATCAATCCAATTTTAATCTATTGTTCCAAAGGCGGATGTGTATAAGAACAACATACATATGAGAAATTATGCCTCCAGTGGTCATAGCTACTGTAGCTCTTTCAGGGCGACGCCGACTTCAAGTTGTTCAGTCATTATTCCACAAATGGCAACTTCACAGCATTGGCTCTGCCCTGGTGTGTGTGTGTGTGTGTGTGTGTGTGTGTGTGTGTGTGTGTGTGTGTGTGTGTGTGTGTGTGTGTGTGTGTGTGTGTGTGGTGTGTGTGTGTGTGGTGTGTGTGTGTGTGGTGTGTGTGTGTGTGGTGTGTGGTGTGTGGTGTGTGGTGTGTGGTGTGTGGTGTGTGGTGTGTGGTGTGTGTGTGTGTGGTGTGTGTGTGTGGTGTGTGTGGTGTGTGGTGTGTGGTGTGTGGTGTGTGGTGTGTGGTGTGTGGTGTGTGGTGTGTGGTGTGTGTGGTGTGTGGTGTGTGGTGTGTGGTGTGTGGTGTGTGGTGTGTGGTGTGTGGTGTGTGGTGTGTGGTGTGTGGTGTGTGGTGTGTGGTGTGTGGTGTGTGGTGTGTGGTGTGTGGTGTGTGGTGTGTGGTGTGTGGTGTGTGGTGTGTGGTGTGTGGTGTGTGGTGTGTGGTGTGTGGTGTGTGGTGTGTGGTGTGTGGTGTGTGGTGTGTGGTGTGTGGTGTGTGGTGTGTGGTGTGTGGTGTGTGGTGTGTGGTGTGTGTGGCGTATTGGAGTTATTGTACTACACTGGTCTCGGGTGTTATGGGAAAGTCAGCAATCACAGTTTCTCTTCCCTGTTGGACTGTTCATTCTAACAAATTATGTTAATTTTATTCACCATTTTATCTTTACAATTTGGCAAATACTCCAAATAGATGATGAACCTTGGAATAATATTTCTGAAATTATGGAGAGCCTTGTACTAAACTGGAATTGCTCAGGTTTCCCTTTAATTACCATTGTGACTGTTTGCTTGAGACACATGCAGTGTAAACACAAGAATCTGTAATTCAGGCTCTAAACTAACTTCCGGATCTAAAGTATGTTTGTCTTTCGAGGTTTGTTTTCTTAAATGTTTACTGCTAGAACATGATTTTGTTGCTCTTGCATTGTGTCGCGGTTAACTTCTAACCTGCAAGCACTGTGGGGTGAGGACTTCCAGGGAAGGCTTATTGAGTGGTTAACCGACATGAGAATGCAATGTTGAGATCTCAGGTCTCGTTCAATCAGCCTGTCCTGAGGCTCACACACAGCAGTATCTGCGCTGAAGGAAACCTCAGATAGAGAACCTACATGTTGGGGCAGTTAATGTGTGGGGCGGTGTGGTGGCTCTGTGGCTCAGGATCTGTGCCTGTGGCTTGAAGGTTGCCAGTTCAAATCCCATGGCCGGCAGAGGAATCCTACTCCGTTGGGCCCCTGAGCAAGGCCCTTAACCCCAGCTGCTCCAGGGGCACTGTACAATGGCTGACCCTGCGCTCTGACCCCCAGCTTCCCTCCGTGTCTGTGTCTCATGGATATGGGTATGCGAAAAGACGAATTCCTAATGCAAGAAATTGTATATGGCCAATAAAGTGATCTTAATCTTTGTATACCCTAAAACTGTAAAATAAACCTCGTATTGAAACCACCAATGGATCTCTCCTTATTATTGGCACCACTTTACTCCGTTATATACAGTTTACAATATTTTCTTAAACTTTGTTTCTGTTTCGCTGGAAGATCTGAAGTTGAAAACAAATTGTAGGTGTTGGAAACGTCCCCAGTGACTTCACATGCAAAAATCAATAAGTAATTTGTCTCAATGACACCTTGATGAATGATTTATAATGTCTGATTGAGGATTTTGCAAGGTATTAGGGTGACTCAGCCAGGTCCACTGTGTAGAACAGTCACATTGGCTGCCAACATCTGTGTTGGATTCGTTTTCACATTTATTTCTCTAATTATGATCTCTATTGATTCAGTACATCTCACGTCTGCACAGAAAAAACTACCAGGGGCCCTGTTTCAAGTATGCAAATTCCTTTAAGACATTGTCAGATTCAATCCAGTTGATTTCTTAAGAATTAGCAGTGAAACACAAGACACAATATAAATGATAAACCTGTGACATCTCTTTACACAAGGGGTTGTGGGAGTCTGGAACATGCTACTCAACCATGTCGTTAAATTTGATATCCAGGTTTCTTTCAAAAACCAAGTTGGATAAAATATCGTGAACAGATATCCTTCTGAATGCCAAACATACTAAGAAGGCAAAATGTCCTTAGCAAACATTTTGTTCTTTCTTCTAATCTAGAAAGCTATGAATTCTTTTTATGAATTAAAAAGATTTATTTTTCATTCCCATGTGTATGTTAAGTCACAATCACTTAAATCATAATGACTGATGCACTTCCTCCACATAATACTAGATTTGGAGAACTTATTCTGCACTGAGACACAGAACCCTGCACTGAGTTAAATTCCTGTGTCTGTTTTGCCCTGTCCTAGATGACCTCATTACTATCTCACTGTCACTGCAGATACTGTCTTTTCTGTCAATATTGGCTAGAGACTAATGGGCATATTGACAGCTACTCCATCTGTCTGGATTGTGCCAGTACCCATGAAGGGGCTCATACTGTAGCTACAGTACAGTGGGGAAAAACAGAATACTGTTTGGGACTGTACTGTATTTAATTTGTTGATATTAGATTTTATTTGTTATCTTTGTGTATCTTTAATGACATTGCAAAAAAAGCAATCTTCTTTTTTATTAACAAATCAACATTTTTAATTTGAGACATTATTTGTTTAGGAATATTTTAATAAGCAAAAGAAGAAAAGAAAACCCTACACACAAATTTCGAGTCAACTTGAGCAAATCTTTTGAAAAACAGTTTTTTCAAAAACTGTATAAGAGGTTCTAATTGTCTGTACTTGCTAGCTTTCCGTATTCTTTTAATGAGCCTGATAAGGTGGCATCTACAGTATTAACCTTAACATTTTCTGATGAAATTCATACAGCATATGGCTTCCTCATATGCCTGTTTAAACTGCCATTTTCTTGATGCCTTCAGTCCTGATGGGCTGTCTCCATAGCCCCTCTGGCAGGTCAGGGTAACCTACTGGAATTTATCTCCGGCTTCAGTCAAATAACCACACGTCTATAATACTGCTTTAGAGATGTGTTGTGCCCTCTTCACTGGCGATACATTTTAGAATTTTCTTTTTCTTATTGCTTCAGTAATTTTTGTGACTTTTACAGCAAATCTGCCGAGATTCACATTGTGTGCGCCTTTCAGCCTTGATGTTTGCTTTTTCATATGTACTGTAAATGGCGACTTCCTGAGCTTTCGATTTTCTAAAAGCGCCCTGAAACCTTTGTGAAAACTGGGAGCCATTTCCCCGTCAGGCTGCATCTGGAGGAATGTGTCCTGTGATGTCTGTTGAGTTGTTAGTGGAGTCTGCTCCTGTGTGTGCAGTCTTACTGACTGCTGCAATAAGATGCCAGACCAGATGATAGCAATAGATACTATCCACTGTAATGGATTTCAGAGGCCACTATATCATCTCCTCACCAGAATGTTTAATTTGGTTCCTTTAAGTATTGTGTTTCCTATCTCTTATTCTGCTGTCAGAAATGTGTGAGGCAATATCTTGGCAGGAAGTCCAGGAAGCCTTTGAGCTGCATGATGGCTATTAGATTTCATTCTCTTGTTCTCAGCAAGCGTTGCTCCTCAGTGACGTAGACACAGTAAGTGTTCTGTGCAGATTGACACGATCACATTCACATTTATAGATATGCTGCTCCTTTTCTTTTTTTAAATCACACCTGATTGGCAGGGAAGCCTTTGGCCGAGCTATATTTAGTCAGCTAACAGCGTGACTGGAAGGCAGAATGGTACAAAATTTGCATCCGTTATAATGATGAAACATGTTTAGATCTCTGTAATGCACAGTTCAGTGAGGAGGAGATTTCTTAAATCATGGTCTATCATCAGTCTGCCTGGGAGCATTTATTAAACCTTTTACTTTACATTACGTATCTTCAGTAAAACATATGGCTAAGTGAAGGTACACTATTGACTATGGTATTGTTCAAATTGTATGAAAAAGCATGGTGGTTGTCTCTGATTTCAAATATGTTTTGAATCTTGGAACCTCTCCTGAAATGTAGAATATACAAATTTAGCAACAGCTGTTGTGCCTGTGGGGAATGTTATGCAGTGTTCTTTGGCATAAAATGCAGATGAAAACACAAATTAAATTTTGTTCAGACACGCTCAGATTACCAGTTGATGATCAGCAGTTCCTTTCTTTAAAGAATTTATACCTGTTTTTTTCCTGAGGCCAGAATTTGCTAGCCTGGCAGTCAGATGCAGAGAGAGAATTACAGTATATAATAACGTCCTCCCACTCGAGATGGCTCAGAATTTAATACACCCAGGGTTTTGAATGACCCAACAGGTTGTTTTTTTTTTTTAAAGGTAACTCTTTTCTTTTAACAGAGTAATTCCAAGGTTTGGCCTTGAGGAAGGTTTTTAGAAAGTTGCAGTCTCTTCCTTGGGAATCTTCACATTACATCATGGAATCTTGGCCCATCTTCATGATACCTACAGGTTATGGACCTCGCACCATGTTGATCCATGGTGCAGTGAGGATAATGGTAGAGGAAATGAAGTGCCAATAGATTTTGTACTTCTACCTTAGCAGTCTGATTTTATGCAGGAGGGTCCACACAGAGGGTAGTACCACTGACAGTGTGGAGGGGGGAAATGCTGCATTTTGTCATTTTTAATTCGTAATAAAAATCACACCCCATCACTTTCAGTAACCACTTATCCAATTCAGGGTCATGGAGCCTATTCTGGGAAGCACTGGGCACAAGCTACGATACACCCTGGTCGGGACAACAGACCATCTCAGGGCACTCGCACACACTCGCTTCATGGCCAGTTCTTCCAGGAGCCGTTTAACCGTCTCGCATGTCTTTAGGCTGTGGGAGGAAACCGGAGTATTTTCATTGTGTGTTTTACGAATCTTTAACTCTCCAAAGTTTTCTTTTCAAAAGGATACAATGGCCCGTTCTCACCGTTTCCTTTATTGATGAACCGAACACTGTATTCATGATGGAGAATCAGGATGAACAAATAATTTGAGATAAAGGAAGAAAGTTAAAGGAAGTACCTTTCTGGAGCTCATGTGGTCAAGCTGCTGCTCCACGTACAGTAGGTCATGTCAAATGTAGGAGGCAAATACTCCTGTGTGTGAAACCCACAAATAAGGATGGGATTATAATTCACTTTTAGAAAAACGGCACAGACACAGAATTACCTTGTTTTCCTGAAGTTTTAGTTTCATGGTGATTTGTTTTTTTTTTACAGCCAGTGTAGAATGAGCCTTCAAACCCTTCGGTTCTGTTCTGCAAATATTCAGTCAAGACTATTTTTCTATTTTCACAGAAAGTGTCTCGTATGTTTTTGTGCACCCTGATGTCATAAAACCCAAATTTAGTATTAATAGTAACATGTTCAAACAATGTGAAAGGAAATACATACAACTATATACAGTACTAGCGTTGAGGCTTACAGAGATCTGATGGATTTGAATTTGGAGGTATTTTATTTCCAAATTTAGAGTTACCTCTAGAAGAAAGGGGTGATAAACCCATAGATACGTGACAGGATATTGAATATTCACACTTGACATCGGCAGCTTTAAGAAACAGTGTGAAAGCAGCAAATTTCAGGGGTCACAGGGATAATTTAGTCTATGGAGTCTATGGAGCCAGAAGTAGTGTATTATGCTATGTACAGTATTAAGACATGAATCATAATATACCTATTGTAAGTATACTTATAGAGCAAAATCCTAGTTACAGCTGTACTGGTTGCTCTTCACTTTCTCTGATGGTTGTGTCTTGCTACCTTGGACTTCCAAGTCTTGACTGTTTCTGGGTTTTATTTGACAGTTTCTGTTACCAGACTTTTTCTTACATCGTGCTTTGCTTTAACTAAAAGAAATATTTCACTCTTAACGAGGTCTAGATCATGTACTCAATACTGTCTGTGTCAGCAAAGAAGGCTGGCATGTCCAGCATATTGTTGAACTGTCAGTTTTCTGGACAACTTTTCAACCACAGCTCAAAGCGCTGTGGGGAAGTGGAAATAATATTACAAAAATCAGATAACATTGCAGATAACAGACTTATTAGGTTCTTTGATCTGAATTATTTTGAGCTCCACTCTTTGATTTAGGCAGCAATGGCATACATAGTCTGAAATAGCTAATGGAAAGGAAGAGTACAGCAATGCTTATAGAGGCAGTCTGGAGTGTGATTGTGTATTTCATCCTCATCAGTAAGTCAGAGCAGTTGAGGGGTCATCAGAATGACAGCGGAGCAGGTGAATATGGCCCTCTATATATCTGTACACTACGTATGGCCGTATATCTCAGAAAGAGGAGTTTGTTGATTTGATTAGCCAGGCTTGGCCCCCCTTTTCAACATTTATGTCACTGATATTGTACTGGGTGGTGACCAGTTTATGTCTAGATCAAAATCTGAATGCGGTGCTCCTCCAATTTCAGAGACATGTATTACATTTGTAAGTAGATATGAGAACCCAGCCTTAGCCTGTTGGAAAAGAAAAACGATAAAATGACGTGATTTATTGCCGGGCTGTCTGTAGGAGAGATTCTTATCCTTGTGCAGTGATAGGCTTCTGTGCTGGCAGAAACAAAGCAGCTATGCAATTCATTACTGGACAGAATGATGGATAGATGTGATGGGTCTGAAGTTGTTTTAAGGCTATCAAAGTCATTTTTATGTGTTTTCAGTTATCGATGAGAGTATGAGGCAGGTCAGAGCGCAAGAGTTTTTGAACTTTTAGGACAGAAATTCCGTGCCATTCAGCATAAATAATTGTAATTGCATCTTAGAGAAAACAAAACTGGCTTTGGAAAAAGTAGTTCTTATTAGTTGATTGACTCTGGTCTTAAGTATTTCTTCCCTTTTCTTGCTGAAGTTTCTCCGCAATAGCCATCAAGAACTTGTCAAATCATACAGGTGTGACAACAGCTGTGTGAGCATGATGGTCATTAGAATCATTCACCTCCATCTAATTTGAATCTACAAAAAACAATCACATATATCAAGCAAATCCCTCACTAATCATTTCCTCTTTTGTTTTGTGATGTGCTGTGAAATATAATAAAGATAATATTAAAATAAATGGGCAGTTCTTAAGATGAACTCAAAATCTTTTCACATAAAATTCTTATTAGTTAAAATTGTGAGAAAACAGTACAATTGCACTGCAGTATTTGTAATTCGGTGCAAGATTACATTTCTTAAGTGACCAGCAAATCCCTCATGAGCTTCTGAGACTTAATATGGTTTACACCAACAGTGTGCTCGTTCTTTTCTTTGGTTTCTAGGAAATAGAGGCAGTTGTGACGCATGACTATGTTCGAGTCGCTTAAATCTGTCGATTGTCAAGACTCTTTTCTCCATCTGCATAACATCTCTCAATTAAGGCCCTTGCTATGTGTACCTGATGCTGAAATATTGGTACTCACCTGTACATTTAATTAATCAAGATGAGGCTACTGTATTTCCTTACTTACTAGGTACTAGGATAGCTGCTGATGTGATGGGCTGCAGTATGTCCATAATTCTCACTAAAACTACTCAGCATCAGTTTATGGCGTCTTTCCTGTGCAAATTGCATAAGACTTCTCCTGATAAAAACCACTGAATTGTCTATTTCCAGGCTACCTTAAGGACTTATTGCATGAATAATGTCCAACACTTAATCTGTGATGTACTGATTCAAGCTTTCTTAATCTACCTAAAACCAGGCTCCACAACAACAGTTGATAGACCCTTTTCTGGTGCAGCTCCATTTAGGGAACTCAATGTCCAAATCAATTAGAGACTGTCACTACCCTTGTTAAAAGATGTAGCTTTTTACTAGAGAAGGAACAGGTAAAGGTTTATTCCATGCTGAAAATAGAAGAAAAGAAACACGGGTTTGGCTGTGGAGACTTCTTCGGGTGTGAAGACATACCTGTAGAAGGCACCACAGCCGAAAGCTGTGTTTTTCTTCTCTTTTCAGCAGGGAATAAACCTTTACCTGTTCCTTTGCAGCCTACCTGATGCAGCTACCTACTTGAACTGCCTCAGCTTTTTACTAGAGCTTTTACGATGTAGTTTTACACTTGGACTCATCGGATTGATTGACTGTTCTATATTTTCTCTTTTAATTTGTATATTACGCTTATTCTGTTATACAGCACTTTAAATTTTTGAAAAGTGCTTAATAAAAGTATATTACTAACATGTACTGATCCTGTTGTGGGAGAAAACTGGCAAATACTGAAGTTAAATATAATAATAAAACCTATCCAAATTAATATCCTGTGCACATGCCCAGTTTGCTCATATGTTTTGAGGTATTCACATTCGTCTGCATGTGAGGCATCTGCTGTTCTTGGTTTTCCTCATTAAACTTTTGCTTGTTCGTCTGGAAGACTTGACTAAATGTCTTCATGTCTAATATAGACTGGCATATCTTGTCAGCACGCTTCACTTAAAGCATGGGGAAAGTTGAAGGTATGCATGTGAAATGATGCAGTCCTTGGATTTCACTGAAAATGACTCACAGTGTATTAGCTGAAAGATTTAATGTCTAAGCAAATTTAGAAGTCTTGATAAGGGGATTTCTAACTGAAAAAACAACTGAGCTGTGATTTCTGAAGGATCAGTGGCTATAAACACAGATTACTTGTGGTTCGTAAAATCTAAAATACAAGTGGAACCGATTTCCAGTACTTGCATAAAAACAAATTAATAGGTAACTTGAAGTGATGTTATTATATTCTCACATACATATTTTAATCAAGTTATCAGGCAAGGGATTGAAGCTGAATGATAAAATAACTTAAGTTCTACCTGGAAAGATGCATTGCTCAGGTATGAATTGATTTATTATGTGGTAGGTTAACATATTGGCCAAGGGCTGCCCTTATCTGTTTTTTTCTGGAAACTTGACTGGAAGAAAAAGAAAAAAAAAAGAATGGTTTCAGTAATTAATAGAGAAAAAGAACTGTAACCTTCTGCCTTCAGAATTCCATTGGTTTTTTCTATATGAAATATTTTTAAAGATAAGTACACTGAGGTGCTTTACCCTGTCTGCATTGACATCATGCTTAATGCACTGGACTGTAACAGTAGTCAGGTTTCTGTCGAAGAATACTAAATGGTGAAATTTCATTGTACTCCTTAGAGAATAAGCTTTTTGAATTAGTTACTAGGAACTTGGACAACAGAGTGTGGTTGAGGTGGCCTCTTGTTTATTTTTATCTGAACCTTTTGGGTTTT
This sequence comes from Lepisosteus platostomus, assembly GCF_059453375.1. NCBI lineage: Eukaryota > Metazoa > Chordata > Actinopteri > Semionotiformes > Lepisosteidae > Lepisosteus > Lepisosteus platostomus. The sequence goes on along the minus strand of NC_142627.1, from coordinate 21,179,585 downwards.
TTCTTAAAAAACAAACGTAGTGCAAATTCCCATTGAGGAGCTAATCAATGAAGTAGCTTCCATTTGTAGAAGAGAATGCAACATACAATTCAGAAACATCCACTTAAATACAGGAGTAGGATTCAACATCCTGCAGTAGAAAATGAATTCAACAAATTCAATGGAATATTTTAAAAGTAAACAACCATAGATAATGTAAACTTAATCATAAACCAAAGAATCCAAATTTTTGAGTATGAGACACGATACTGTTAAAATAAAAAAAAATGTGCTCGTATGACGTCCTTGAGCACTAATACATCTCTGGCAGTGTTGATACTGAGTCTTGATCTGCCTCTGGACAGTCTGCTGTGGGCTGTTTTACCCTTTTTTTTTCCTGTGCAGCTGCAGGCAACTGGCCAACTACAGCTGGATTCAGAATAGGAGCTGAAAAGGCTGGACAAGGCAAGACCCTGATGTAGTTTGTAGACATGAGGTCACTGTGTGTCTTGCATTGTGGAGCCAATATTTACAGATTGGCTTGCAGGACAGAAAAAGCTCCTGGATCATGGATCAGTTGATCGCTGAGCAGGAAGTTGCCCGATCTGCACTAAAGTCATTCCTGTGTTGAAGGAGATGCCTCCACATACTGTATCAGTCCACTTTCCACCTCCTCACCTTTTTGCTGAAACATGCAACAGTCAAAGTAATGCTCAGAATGATGTCTCCACATTAGTGAATAAAGCACTGCACCATTCTCTCTGCCACCAACTCAGACATTCTTTTGCCACAGAATTTCATCTCTCATCTGTCACCATGCGGACAGCGAGTTACAGTCATTTCTCCAGGAATCTGCCGTGCTGCAGCTACTGCGGGTGGATTAATCAGATGAACGGGACAGATGTGATGGCAATGGGCACTCGTGGTGACCTTTTACGTTTCAGGACTGCGTCCTGTCCTGCCTAGTAATTACACTATTTTCATTTTATATAAGTACAATGCTGACAACTTTTCTAACAGGCAATGTGTGGGGCCTGGTTTCCTAACACTGAATTATTTAAGACGTTAGAGTGTCTTTGTGTCATCAACAGCATGTTCCGGCTTAAATGTTGTTGGTATACAAGAAGAAAGAATGTTATGCTACAGTCATTTTTACTCTTTGCTGCATAGCAATTATTGGAGGAGCATCATTAATTGATTTCTGCTTCTCCTTTGGCTTTGCAAAGGATTTTTTGTCCAAATAAAGAGCTTTGAAATGCAATTTTAGAGAGGGTTTCTTTTTCACTGCTCATACACCACAGGTGGGGATTCTGATTCTTTTATTTACGAATCTAAGGGATTATATACTAAATCACACAAGGATATTTACCATTGGATCATTGGTATGAAATAATCCAAATATACTTTTGTCTTTCTGTTATACTTTAGTCAGATTATCTTCAATTTAAGACTTTTATGAAGATCTAGTTGCCTGGATAATTGGGAATATGTACCGACCTAAATGGTTCCCAAATTTTTAAATGTAAATATGATAGTTTGTCACTGTAGTTGTTCTGTTGACCAAGGTCATGGTTTCATAGCTGAACCAATGCGCAAATAAATGAAACTTGATTCAAAGGTGCATTGACACTGCACATGTTGATGTGTTTCAAACAAATTGCACATTCACCTGGGCAGCATAAGAGCTTTAATTTTCTGCGCTACAAGGTTTGGAGTGTATCCAATTTGGGGATCTGATGGTCGGATCTCTGCTGTTTGTGGATAATGTTGTCCTCTTTGCCTCATGCAACTGTGATTTCTGACGTGCACTGGAGAACTTCACAGCTGAGTGTAATGCACCTCCAAATCTGAGGTTGCAGTTCTTTTCTGGAGAAGAGTTGCTTGCCCTTTCCGGGTGTAGAGTTAATCTACGTCCCCATCCTCACCTATGGTCACCAGCTTTGTACAGTGACCGAAAGAATGAGATCGCGGGCACAAACTGTGGAAACGAGGTTTCTCTGTGGGCTGCTGGGCTTACTCTCCATGACCGAGTGAGGAGCCTGGTAATCCGGGAGGCCTGGGGTTCTTCCAGGAGGAGATGGAGAAAAGGAAGGGAAGTCTAGTCTGGGCTTCCCTCCTGAGACTGTCACAACTGCGACTCACACCAGGAGTAAGCAGTCACGAAATGGATGGATGGATGTTCTTTTCCCCCAGCCAATTACATGAAATACCATTTTTCTTCAAAATTATTGTTGCCTCCAGTAGTCCTAAGCATTCATTAAACTATCTTTAAGATGTGCCAGCATGATATGCAATCAGACACCATTAGCAGTAGGGTGCCTTAATAGGATGAATATCTTTTGCTGTTAGATTACATCTTAAGTGTAGTGAACAGTCATGTAGGAAAGAGATTCCTCTACTGTACAGCACGCAGGAAAGATCACTGCAGTTCTTCGTGTTGCCCGTTACTGAAATTCCCTTTTAATTTCCAGGACAGTAACAGCTTCAACCCACAAAGCAACAAATGTAGCTGCATGAACTGAAGGGTAGTCAGTCAGCCAGTATTGTCTGTTCTATTAATTGCCACCTTGTAATTAAATTCCTTAATTCTTCTCTAGTAAAAAGCTGAAGCAGTGTGTGTTGCTGAGCCTTCATGTTTGAGTTACTGTATCTCTGCAGTGACCCTCGTAAAGGAGATTGTGATGAAAGCACTCTCAAATCCAGGACACTTTGAGTGAGGCACACAACAGTAAAAGCCCAGAGCCTCTGCCACTATTGTATATCGATGGCTGAATTTATGAGACAAGCTTTCCATTGAGCATGCCAGGCTTTCATGCATGGCATGAGAATTAATTGCAGATTATGGATATCTGTTGTGCCTGTTTGACTTTTTATTTTAAATCACAGTTTAGAATACTGTTTTCATTTTTAAAAAAAGGTGTTTTTTTTATATCACTGTTGCACTTGAATAATTTTCTTCTTCCAGGTAGAATTCTGGATGAAATGCTGTATCTTAGCAGTGACATTTAGATGAGAAAATATATTTTGGATAATCCTGCTATTGAAGTTCTGAACAAACAAAGAAAATAAAAAACTGACATGATTTGTTTATGCCTCAAAGTACACTCTACTCTTAGTCTTTTATTATCCAAAATGCTATGCATCATGTTGAAAATTCCCTTAATATTGTTCAGTGACAGTTTCATTTCTTCTGTACTATATTCATCAGAATGAGATAAACCCAAATTCTGGCATTTCAGTCACATTTTTGATGTACCGCTCAATTGATTGGCTTTTGATGCTTCAAGTGAGCAGAAGACTAGCTATTGGCTTTTCATAAGCTGTCTGCTTATTATATAGGGGATGAGAGCTAAATTATGTGTTGGCTGTAAAACAAATAGGCTTCTGTCCGAAGACTGGCTCTAGATTACTGCTTGAGGGTGTGCTGAAAATATGATAAAGCAAGCAAGACCTTTTCCACTGTAGTCATATCCCTACATTTTAATTGACAAATAGGTAAAATGTTTTATGTAATAAGAGAGATGCCATACATTTGATATCACCATTTTGGAAATGTAAGATTCATTAGTTATCTTAGGAGAAAATTACTGAGACTCGTATAAAGGTTCTTCAATTGGAATCCATTTTTAATGATAAGCTTGTCGCATAGGAGGTACACAGTTTTTATATCTGAGCCACACTGGCTCATTGGCCCAGAGCTCATCCTCTGAGCAATGCTGGTCTGCATTCATACAGCTGGATGACCTGGAGCAACGGGTGTGAAGTATCTCACTCAAGGTACAACAGCCGTCTTGAACGTGGAGTCTTGAAGAATCTAGATACAATGGGTAACGTCTGGCTGTTGTCATTATTTCCAGTACTGGGGAGCTTCAAAGCAAGGAGATGTTTTGCTGAGATGTAGGGGTTCAAGATTCAGTGATAAAAGCAATAATGTTACCTTGGTTTACCCCAGTTCGTTAAGTTTCTGATAAATTAAGTGTCAATCAGCAGTCCATGATCAGAGCATAAAATGGGTAGACAGAAGACCGAAAAAAGAGAAGAGACAGGAGGGATGAAAAGGGACAGAGATGCAAGAGCTCCTTGTTCTGGTCATCCATACAGACCCGACTGGAGTGAAGTATTTGAACCTCATTAGGGGCTTGCTATTCTGTTGTTGTTAGGAACTCTGATTTCCGTGTGAAGAATCAATTAGTTAAACACAGCCCCCCCGCTTAGTGGGTGCATTGTTTTAGAATAGGGCGATCGGTTCCCATTCGTTTTGCAGCCATTTATTGAAAAAATCCATCATTCCATTCCATGAAACATTAAGATTATCAATGATGTAAGGATGCATCTGTCATGTACAAAGGCCATTCTGGACACATCTGTATGGAGACTTGTGTGGGTCAGGAACAGATTCACCAGCCATGTTATTGACAGATGAAATATTGATTTAATTTGGCAATGGTGTCCCTGGATCATTAACCTATTAGCAACCAAATGAGGAAGATGCACCAAGTGAAATTTTGTTTGTAACTTTTTAAAAATCTTTTAAATGATGAGTGATGCTCAGAGACCATTACTAAAAATCATGGACACGGAGAAATAAAAAATAAAGTCAAGACAAGATCTTTTATTGTCCCTCTTTTTTAATATATGCATTTTCCCCCTTTTTACATTGTCTCCATTTTAATTACTAGTAACCTTACACTCTGAAATTGAGATTCTTTAAATTTTGAATGATATATGAAGTTAAACATTGTACTGTACTGTAAATTATGCCCTACTTACATTATTTTGAATATTTGAATTTGAATGTTAGCCGTTAACTGCTTCATAGCAGAACAGGAGAAAACCTTCATCACAGCCTGTACAGAGCAGGCTGATGTGGGTCTTGTCATTAAGACCAATCGTGTTACTGAGCATTTTCTAATGAACAGTTTACTCAAATCCTGTTTACTCATATTAGTAGGTTAGGCAAAGAATCATGGTTTAAATTGAACGTTAAATGAATATTTGAGAAGAAATACAATCAGCTTTTGCCATGCCATGTTTGATTTCAATGAAAGCCTATTACTGTATATTTAATGAACAAGTAATGACATTTTCTGGAATGATTGAGATATAATTAGTGCACAACCAGCTTGGTATTCATGATACTCTGGCAGTTATTATATAAGTGAAAGCATAATGAATATCTGCTTTCCATTTAGGACACTACTCCTCCCCCTGTCCAGAGCGCACACTAGCCCACTCCACTGTCTCCTGGCATCTGCACAAAACAATGCTCACCGCTGTGAACATACAGTCACACCTCAATCTGTAATGGATAAACTGAATGCTTCTGCTATGATTTCTTCCAAACTGAATGGCAAAACGGATTATCAATATTTATGTCGGAATTGTTGTGCATTACAAACAATCCGGTAGAAGGAAGTGAAAACACTTTGTAGGGGCTGACAAAGCCCTAAATACAGCAAATTACCTCCCCACCTGTAACAGCCAAGGACTAAACTGACACCTACAGTATATCATTAATCACTTCCTTTCTCTATTTTGATTTAAAAAGTCATGAATTTAGTGTCATTTTTCAAATGTGGACTTTATCCCCAATGGTTTTACCCCTGTGTAACGATTTTTGGCACTGCACTTGGAAATACATTATTAATCTTTTTATTCTTGACTCGAATAACGAGGAAAATGTGGCGATATATTTGAAAAATTAAATAGGTAAGGTTAAAAGGTATTAAACAGCAAAATGTGTCTAATCTAGTTTTCTTAATTTTGTAGTTCTGTTTTTTAAATTACCAGTCTACTGTCTACTAAGACTGGTGCATACTGTACAGTGTGTTGATTTTAGCGCTTCACTATTTCTGATGTACACTGGAAAACAGTGAATGATTCCACATACTTTTCAGCCTGATCCAATCCATACTGCTTCTCTTTTCTCTTTCAGCAGATGCTGATAAAGCTATGATCTTTCTGTGTTGTTGCGATAATGTTACTGGACTGACATTAGCATCTCTAAAAGATGGGATTCAACTGCATTGACGTAACACTTAATGACAGTATCCTACAGTGGTAATTGTTTAAACATGATGTACTCCATTTCATCATGTCTCAATTATCTTTCTTAGTGCTGTTGGAAGTTCAATTGCTCAATCACTCCAATTTATTGTATACAGCATGTGCATGGCACTAAAATTGGAAATTGGCAAGAGCAGTGGGCAGCAGCTAAATCTGACAGCATTGTAACACTGATTTCAGCTTCTAGATTATGAGTAGGTTGTGACCTTTTAATGAAGATAGTCTGTTTTTCATTGAAGTATTAGTACTGTACAGTATGTAGCCAAATTAAATGTCCCTTACCTCTTCAACAGTACTGTTATTTATATATGCTTAGCAGATAGGTTTGTGCGGAGTTACTGTACATAGAAAAAATACAATACAGAGATGTGCTAGTAATGAATACAATAATAATACAATTTATATAAAAGTCAAGGATACAGAATACATGTATCAAGAAATAATAATACACATTTCACATCAGTATATAATCAAATTCTGAATGCAATCAATTGCTTATAGTGTGCCAAAGAAAAAGAAGATATCTGTCTGACTTGGCTAGGGATGAGGATAATCGCACAGGGCAGACGTCTTGTGCATTCGAATAAGACGGAGGTCCAAGCTGTGATGGTTATAGGTGCCTTTTGAAGAGGTGCTGGAATGTATTTTGCTCAGCCCTATTGTTTGGTAGTTTGCTTCACTGTTAAGATGTAGAGCTGTGAATGATTTTTAGAAGCGTTTCTAATGAAGTATAATTCTCACCAGTATCTACATCAATAATTGCGAGCCCGTTAAGAGTCCTTGAATGTGGACAGGTTGAAATGAGATCTTTTTCCTTGATTTCTTGTTAGCTTTATTCTTTACTTCCGGTATTTCTGAAACCAAATTTTCTGCAGACAAATTGCAGAAATGCAGTACTCGCATGATAGTTTGTCTGTGGTTGTTCATCATTGTCAATTCATCAAAGATGAGTTTTTCTGGGGGTTATTTAATAGTTATTAGAAACTGATTTGTACTTGAAAAGGGACACAAGCTCTGGGAGCAGGACTGAAGAAGTCAGGAATGGATTGTATCAGAGTGGAACAAGCCAGCCTCCTCAGGAGCACTGTTTCCGTGGACACTTGAGACTGAAGATTTAATTAAATACTGAAACCTTAGCCTTGCTTGAAAGCAGTCCTTGAGGCTTTAACATGGGTTCTGAAAACATGAATAAAAGGGCACTTTGAAGAAAAACTAAAGAAGAGAAGAGAGGATTGGAATAGGTTGTACATTATATGTTTTAATTTTATGGTTTGACAGCATCTTCTGAAAAGTTAAGTGCTTCACGTACTGTATAATTCAAGAATCACCTCTACAGAAGAAATACACAGACTAGGAAAGTCTGAAGTTTTAATCATGAGTTATCTCTTTGCTTTCTCTCTATTTTGAGGAAACTCCCTTGACATGATGTTGGCTATCGTTGGTCCTGCTTAGTGAATAAATATGAAAACGTTTTTTTTTTGCAAGAAACTATAACAGTAGCACCTTTAAGTCATGTTTAATTAGAATTTCTGTTTAGAAGTGAACAATCAAATAAAATGGCCTGAAAATCAGTTGAATACCATCAATACAATACACGTTTATAAAATAATAGATTTCATCACAAAGCAAAGAAAATACAATAATTCACCATCTTGCATATCAATATAAATGTAATACCAAGTAGGACCAGATTAATGCAGATACCCTGTGGTGAGATAAATACATGTACAGAGCACATTAAGAGGGATACATTTAAATACAAATAATGGGGGGCCACCCACTAAATATGACATATTTCTCTGATGAGCATAACAAGCCCCAAGACCACATAGACTTTATGTCTGTACTTCTTCTGAGCTTTGAATGACATGCTGTAATCAGAAGAGAATTTAATTAGGCAGAAATTTTATGCTTCATACTCAGGGATCTGCAATATTTGCCTCAAACGAACAGCTCTGTTCTCCACATGCTGGATACTTCCTTTATCAATAGCTTTGCAGGTCTACAGACATACAGTACGTATGTAGCAGTTGCTGTGGCAGCCTTGATCATACAAATAGTGCTAGTGTTTTAACACAAGCCTGCATTCAGAGTTTATTTCAGTCTTCTTTACAAGCCCTTTACAACAAATACAGCCAGTTCTAAAGGGCTGGTAATGGGACTTTTATGAAGTGGCGATTCTGGGAGTCAGTGTCTTTGTCTTATGAGTGGAGGGCAAAGACATTTTCTATTCTGTTACTAAAGGTGTATGATTAATATGGAGGCATGAGTCAGAATAAATTCATTAACTTTTTTCACCTTGTGTTCTGCTGTTAGCTGTATCCTATCCAGTTCTTTTCTACATGAAATCTGCTGTTAGATAATCACATATTTTACTTATAAATAGTAGAGTTCTGCTGAAAAAATGTGTTACAACCTGTTACAATTTGAAAACAAAACACTTTGATTTTGACTTCCATCACTTTTAAGCTGTTTTAAACTGATTTTTGTTCTTGAATTATTTGGGACTTTTTGTCTTCGAAAGCAAGCTAAATATTTTAGATGAATTACATTTAAGTGCTACATAATACATATCAATAAATGTTTTTTTTTTCCTGGCAGTTTCAATGTTGTTTAGTTTAAGGTGACTTCATCATACTTTCTCATGACTGTGTTAATTTTTTAAAACTGTCTTTATTCATAAGTACCTATGGGTGTTAGTGTTTTCTCACTGAAATGGATTTTCAGTCATCAGTTATTAAACCAATGCATTATTATAAAAGTACATCTTTCCAGAACAACTTTTTTGTGCAAATGAATGTAACCAGGTGGAAGCACAAAGAGTAGATCCCAGCAAACCAGTCTCATTTTGTTACTGCATTGGAACCCAGCAGCACTGAGAAGCAGCAGTTATAGATGACGGTAGCATTCTAAAAAATAATTGTACTTTTAATAAGAAGAGCAGTTACAGCTGATTATTTTAGTTGACTTAATGAGCTAAACCCGCAGGTTACTGGTTTAACTGGACCAATTGCTTGGTTTGGAATGGCTTTTCTCAGCTCTTCAGGTGCCTGGGCACTCCTAATCCTAGCGGTCAACAGCCACCCGTGGGGGTTGTTGTAATGCGATATTCATTTAAATCTGGACCTGGAAACTGCCTGGTAGTTCTTGCTTCACTGTAAATCGGAACTAACTCACATACAAGTTTATGCGATTTGTGATATACTGCCTGCAGGGTTATTTAAAGTTCGATGCTTAACTTCTGTTCACTGCAATTGGCCTGTTCAACTTTTTATTGGATTGGCTGACATACAGCACATGTCTCGGAGAAGAGTCAGAGACTTTTTGCTGCCTTTGAATTCTCATGTTAAGATATGACACTGTTTTAGTTTTCTTTGAAACTAATGACAATATTAGTATTGTTGTTGCACTGTACAGTATACCCCCACTGGAGTGTAGTTAAAAGAGAGAAAAGAATATATGAAAATGTATTATTGCATTTTAGTCTACTACTAAAACTGTCAACTAGTAAGAATAATTTTTATCTAGTATTTTTCATTTAACTTTGAATCCACCCGCATGTCTATGGACTGTGAAGGGAAACTGGGGCTCCCCACACGAACATGGGGAGAACATACAAACACCACACAGACAGCACCCCAGGACAGCGAGGCAGCAATACTAACCAGTGTGTCACCCTGCCACCCTAAAACAGACATTTCTTTGCCAATTCTTTATTGCCATTCATGGGATTTTATTTTCAATGTGTGCCTTTGTGTGAAAGTATTGTGTAGAAATTATTCAGCTCCCGCCATCAGCCACGATATTAATTCACTGCCTTGCGTGTCTCCTGCAGGATGATGAGGTGGTTCTGCAGTGTTCCGCTATTGTCCACAAAGAACAACAGAAGCTCTGCTTGGCTGCAGAAGGATTTGGGAACCGACTTTGCTTCCTAGAATCGACTTCAAACTCCAAGGTAAAGTACAGTACAGTAAAGTACAGGGTTTTAGAGCAATACCTTCGGTGTTGATGTTGTCTTTCCGATGCTGCAACATCTGCGTCTTGGTTTCGACACAATTTCGAGCCCAATTTAGCCCAGTATGGCCGCATCTGTTCACCTATTTTGCTGGGTCCGAGCTATAGGAAGAGGAGCTGCTGTTGCGGTCTCTGTTGGCTCCAGGGCAGCAGGTGCAACAGCCGTGGCGGCGGCTCAGACATGGCTCGTGGGTCTTGTGGAGATGGTGCTGGCGTTTCGGAAGGCTCTGCCTCGGACTCATGATCCTTTGATCCCGTTGCGGGAGCTGCTCGTCCTCATGATCGGCGTTGATGTAGACTGCGCCCAGGCTAGAGCTCACTGGAGCTAACTTTTCAACCGCAGTTGTTGTAGCACTGGCTGCAGTGTTAGCTGTAAACTGGGGATCGGGGTCCGGCTCGGCAAACTTGGGATCTTTTTAAGCAGATCCTGCTCACACTGCTTTTTCAAGCGCCATGACTTTCGGTTTTGCGCCCCAATATCATATTTTCCTATCGCATATTTTGAGGCTGGCTGCCGTAAACTTGCACCAGAGATCACCCGATGAATCCGCCAAAATGAATTTGAACTACGAACCCCTTGCATCTAACCAATCATTGGTTCACAAATTATTTCAGGTTTTTATGGACCAATGGGGGCCCACCGGTCCGTTTAAAAAAAAAATACCCCGGCCAATCAGGGGCACCTAATCACTCCCACTGGTTCGTTTAAAAAATATTCTGGTCAATCAGGGCTTTCTGATCAATCCGCGACCCCTTGGCTACAGCGTATGCTAGCCTGTTCGCCCCTGCTGGCATTGGACATCTGAGGTATCTGTGAATAAAGTACAGTATGTCTTTTGGGCTCCTATTAACTTAATGTTTCAAATGTTGAGGCACGGTATGAATTTGTTTAGATTTGTTAGACTAACACTTCATGATCAGGGTTAATGCGTGGTGTCCCTAAAACCTGAAAATATGTGTTAGTGCATTCCAGAGTCAGAAAAAATGTGAAATGTGAGTTCAGTTAACAGAAAAGAGCTTGAGATATGACACTCTGTCCCTGGGGGATAGCAAGCAGTCTGGCTGGGAGCCTCCCTTGGTGTTCAGAGAGAATGTTATTCCCAGCAAACCCTTTTCTCTAGACACAGAATCTGAAAAACTCCACTGTCACTTAAAACGGCACATATAAACTATATCATGTAATAGTGTAGCACAGTGTTGACAATGCAGAGGATGTGCATGTCTAAAGAATAAGAGCTCAACAGCTGATACAGATTGCTTATTTGAACAGACTGCACCCCGGTTGAACAGAAGAACACAACTATACAAATCGCCTTTAAGGAAAATTATCATTAGTACTGATACAATTACAAACAAGTAGAATATCACAATGGAGCTATCTATATAGTATGTAAACTATAATAATGTGTAGGGAGAGAAGAGGGAATTACATGCTTAAATGAGTCATTGAGAAGCTCTGGACTCATTTGTGCAATTTCTGACACTGTCTCACAACAAGGCAAGACTTAAGGGGATAATAGGAGTCTATGTGGTAGCTTTATCATTTAGCCCATTCCTGGAATACTTATTTGAACGTCACTATTTTATTTTGTCTGAAGCAAGGCAATTTTTTAAACAAAGTTGTATCCTTGTGCCATTTTGTCTGTTTTGGGTTAAGAGACCTATTTCTTACTCATCGTCCTTTTCACATCCTTTTAAAATTGCTGTTAACGTCAGGCTACAGTATATTATAAAAAGTGCTTTGTTAAATTAACATTCCTTAATTAACTTGATTAAGTAATCAGGGACCAATACTAGGCCTAAATTCCTTTTCCTAAAATTATTAGAAGCTAACAACCCAGTAGGAATTGAAAGTAGCAAAAAACAATCGATTTTCCATCTTATTCAATATTCAGTTTGGAAAAGAAATGTACGTAGTGCTGTCCTATAAGGATATAAACCATATTGTTATGGGATACTAATGATCTTTAATTTATGTTTCTTATTTCTGTCTCACATTTGTGGAACTTTGTATTGATTCCTTTATTTTTTGTGTAGTTTGGGATTTGTCTTCTTTGTTTTTGGGATGATCAAAATTTGAATGAACCTCTTATTTATCGCCTACCTATTAGATCTGGAGGGATTTGCACACCTTTTTATGAACTGGGGACTGATCAGCCATCCACCATATTTCATTCTGCAAATCCCACACCAGAGTGCACATTGTATGGAGGGGTAGTGTGGCTCCATCTAATAGAACAGCAAGCTTGCTGCTCCACACTGCAAGCAATATTACAAAGCAGTCATTTTTACTGATCTGTATAGCTTTTAATCCCAAAGGATCACCAAACCCTCTATACAGTACATAGAAGAGGGCACTCTTCGTTCACCACTGAAATGCAGCACAACAGATAAGGCAGAGAGGTAAAAAATTTATTCACCAGCTAAACACTCGGGAGGCCAGAGTACAATCCCAGAGTGGACTTTACATGACATGGGGTTGAACATCCCCAATCTTTGGAAAAAGGACCATAAGATCCTTAATAGGTAAACCTTCATGGTCAGGACTTTGGTTTATGTCTCATCCGAAGAACAGTACCTCACACAGCACAATGCCCCATTGTTTTTTTTAATAATTCTGGTCCACACTGAAGTGTGCCCATTGCTGGTACACCAACACCAGGTGTAACCTGGATTTCCTGAGCCAGGACTGACCAGGTCCAGCCTTGCTTTGCTTCTGCAAGTTTTGATGTGGACTTGCAATTTAAAGACAATTCAGCTTACCTACTGCAACTCAACCCATTGAGCGTGGAGAGTTGTCGTCATCTAACAGCAAGCAGAGCTCTACACAGCTCAGACTGTTTTTCAGACAAGCTCACTTAACTGGGTAATTCAGGACCCCTTCTCAATTCAATATTCAAATACAGAAGTGGATAATTTATTCGATTGCTGTACTATTCAAAAATGTGCTAATGTTTTCATGGGGATATGACATGACACGTTTTTTCACAATGTGATAAAGATCTCTTATGTAATGATTTGTACTGTATGGAATGACGGGAAGTAATTGAGTAATTTTTCTTAATTTGTCTCCTGCAGAATGTTCCTCCAGACCTCTCAATCTGCACTTTTGTGCTGGAACAGTCCCTATCAGTGCGAGCCCTGCAAGAGATGTTGGCCAACACAGAGGAGAAAGCAGAAGGGGCAAGTAATCAAATGCCTATTGTTGCACTCAATCAACTGCAGATAAACGGATTTGTCTTTTGCCAGATATGGTGCCATGAATAGAGTTGATTAATACCCCAATCCTCAGCCACCTGTGGACTCTGCTTTTAGTAATTTGTTTCACAATGTAGGGAGTGATGACAGAAGGGCAGTTCATCAAAAATAAAAATGTTTTAGATTTAAAAAAATAAATGTACACATATTGGTTTTAAAATAAATAAAGATGTACAATCTAAATGTCACTTTTTTTTCCAAGGACCATATGAGAAAATGTGAACACACATTTCTTCTTAAGATATTTCAAGTGCCTTCCTCTGTTTCTGAACACAAGCTCTTATTGAAATAGGAGGAAATGATAGCTCTCATTCATCATAGCTGGGGAGCTAGAATATTTCCCACGTCTGTTCTGCTGATGCTACATAACCTTATCACTCAGTGCTTCATATTGCTTAGTGCACCACATTAGCTGATGCGACCATTTACAGCGCTGGGAGCTGTGAGCTCATCACTGTGCAACGTGTTCATCGTGAGCCATAGGTTAATTTTTCTAAAATGAAACAACAGGGTCGACAGCCAAATTTTTTGATCACACAAAGTAAATTGGGAGGTTGTGAATATTTTCACCTTTATATCCCATACTAATTAAAAGATTTTGACAACAGCACTAAGGAAAGGAGAGCCTAATCGGTTCCCATAGTAACACTGACTGGATGCAGTTAACCTGACACAATAAGAGGACAATGACAACAAGGGAAAGCAGGGAACTGCATCTTGCTGCTCACAGTTTATTATTTCAAAGCTGAAATCTGACCTAAATAATGAAGATTAGATTTTTATCATTTACTCTTTGTAATATGATTGATTAGTTATAAATTTGACAGATGAATAAAATAAGTCTGCGAGAGGGTTGCTATACTTTCCTTCCATTATGTTTTTACCAGTTTTTTTTTTCTTTTACAGTATTAAGATCTTACAGTGATTAAGCAAAATCATGTTTCAGGTAGTATGTGATTTGACCTTGCTGCTGTTTATCAGAAGAATTGCTCTAGTAATTACAAGACAGAACTGAAAAAATATTTTCCTTATTCTGAGCAGAGGTGTTTGTATATTAACATAATTAGCATCATCTCTAATTTCAGGTCAGGTCATTCTTCTTTTCCAGGGTCTTCAAAACCGAACTATTTCAATATTTGTGTTAAGAATGCAATAGTACGGTTTTTAAATGAGTCCTGTGTTTTAAATGAAAAATAAGTGTACTGTACCATGCAGGGGATGTCATGCAATGAGCTGTTTTGTGATAAATGTTGTACAGCATGAAAAATTACTTTTGCTATTAGTGGGAATTGAGAGCTTTTAACTACATGTGCAGTGTTTGCAGATTAAATGAACTGAACTGCATAATTGCATATTTATTAGTCTGTTTCCTTACCTCCTAGCATCTTTCAGTAAAATTCCAGAAGGCATGCCTGAACATACTCCCGGTCTACTGATTGAATCCTCTCTGCCTCTACAGAAATGATCGTGAGATTATCTAGGCTTTAGAGCAGAAATGCTTCTTCTTTTACTGCAAGATGTCACTGCAGGTGTTAGGACTATCTTGTATAACTTTGTTGTGTGCATTTAGCCAATTATCCCTGCTGAGAGACAGAAAGATGTCTTTCAGAGTACTTGGTGGATGTGGCTCTCTCTCACTGTCTCTGTGTGGGGAATGGAAGTTTGTTTTTCTGCTCTACAATCTGTATCTTGAGATTTCCTGTATAGTAAGATGCAAGTTGTGTGTCGTCTTCTTTTCAATATAATGAGGTGTTTGGCTGCTTACCTTTTGTGTTTTAGTGATAATTCTTTCTTTGTTGCTTTTAATACAAAGTTGTGTATTGACTAGCAGGTAGGGTGGTTGGTAAGTAATTTCCATATCTGAACCACTTTGGCTCATTGGGCCAGGTCTTATCCTAGTTTCCATGGGGTTAAGTGGATGAGACATCACAAGACCCCAACCCCACTCTCTCCCAGTACAGGACACTGGTCCATTACAGGACCCCTTGCAGTGCTGGTCTTTATTTAGTAAGCTGGGTGGACTAAAACAATTGGTACAAATTACCTTGCCAAAGGTACAATAGCATGCCCACAATGGGACCTTGAACCTACAACCCACCTGTTATAAGGTCACAGTGCACCCACTGTGGTGCATGTCCTCTTTTGCTACAGGTACCAATAGGAAAAAGCAAATGTACCTTATGTACTAAAAACTATTGCAATCATTAAATCATTGGAAAATCACTTGGTGACCAAAAAATTATTAGAACTTAATTAATCTGTAATATTATGTTTTAATAACAATTTAACCAATAGTCCCTAAACAATTGTTTTGGACCTTAATTATACAGCTTAGCTGTTGAATATTTGTTTGCATTTGTATATGCGAACACATCAAAATATTTATGAACATCAGTAGAAACTTAGCTCTCTATGCGTTTGTTTTTTTGTCAAATTAAGTGATGCTGGATTTTGATTAAATGTTTTTGAAGTCATTTTGGTTAAATAATGATTCATGACTGTTACTGTATATACACAAGTGACGGTTGTGGAAGCACTTCATCACCTGATCAATGAGAGAGGTTAAACAGTGTAATTTAACCTTTTAAATGTCAAGTGTTGAAAAAAGAAAAACACAGGAACCAATATTTACAGTTTTAAATTCAGAGAAAAGCGCTTTTGTCTCATTGGTATGTTTTAGGCTGAACAAAGTCGGCACACTGTTGCTCTGTACCTGGTGTATTCACAGCTGGCAAGAGATTACAATCAATTACAAACCATCCGTGACGGGCCATGATCTGGGATGCTATGAGGGATGATGCCTCACCAAGATCAATGGGAAGGTCCTTGTGTCCAGTGACAGTGAGCAGGAGTGTCTAGTTGCTACAGAACACTAATTGTAGTGATTGATGGCAGCCAGCTCTACACTGATCAAGTGCTGGGACCCCACCTGTTGCCCTTCCTATAGAAACATTCTATCAAGACAAATATTCTCGTGCTGCTAGTATAGCTATGGGTTTCTTGTAAGACCCGACTGTTTTACAGTCAACACTATTTTTTATTAATGGACTTTGCTTTCAAAGACTTTGGATTTAACTGTCAAAATCTACAAAGGGGGATTCTTTGTCAGTAAAATCAGAAATACCTGACTATCCCCACAATAACAGACAAAGTATAAGGCAATTGGTATACAGTACTTACATAATTCCAATTACAATAGGAATGACTTACGATGGGTGTACTGTAGTTTGTGTTTCATATGCTTTAGCCATTTTTTTAAAAACTTAATTTTAAAAAATATACTAAAATGTACAAATAATAAAACAAGGTAAAAATGAATACTATATAGGTTTAAAACACAGCAGTTTCTGTGGTGCCCTGTAGGTGTAGGTCTGTTGCTTATAATTAGTGTTGTTTGTGTTTCATATGGTTTTGAGAATTTAGTAGATTTATTAAATAAATAAATAATTTATATTTATGATAAAAAAGCTCAATTTGCATTGACTGTGTTGATAGCAATTGTTAAAATTAGTAAAAAGTTTCAAAAAGTGTATATATATTATACACTTTTTCTCATGTAGTAGTGTATTTTTGGGCTGAAAAAATGTCATTTGTGATTGAACAGGCATTTGGCAATAATGGACACCTCTTCATCCCTACTAGTCTATTAAACTGAGAGTTTTAATGTACTGTAGATATGGCATGAAGGCTCTACTTGCCAGAACTGAGCATTCTCCAGCATTTGTGAGATGAGCTGAAATGATGTCAGGCATCTAAAACTCAGAGACCAGTGAACAGGCACATGTTTTTCTAGACTCAATGAGAGGAATGACACGGGATGCCACAAAACAGCATCTTTAATCTGGTGTAAAGCAGGTGTTGAAGGTGCACAGCTTGTATTTCTACCCTGTTTCACACCAGGCCCCCTGTTGATCAACCCTGTTTATGACAAGTGTTAATCAGTCTAATCAATTTGCTGATGTCACATCATTTTAATAAAATGTCAATATGCCTGGTGCAGAAACAATTGTGATTTTCCTGATGATAACTTTATGAATTTATGCAATAATCAGTGAGAAGTTTATTTTGATATACCATATATATATAACATATAACGTGAAACTTTTGTTTAAAACCTGTATATAAAAAAGACTTGTTATAGCTATGC
Organism: Lepisosteus platostomus; assembly: GCF_059453375.1. NCBI lineage: Eukaryota > Metazoa > Chordata > Actinopteri > Semionotiformes > Lepisosteidae > Lepisosteus > Lepisosteus platostomus. The sequence goes on along the minus strand of NC_142627.1, from coordinate 21,162,121 downwards.
ATCGTCAGGCAGTAATATTCATTACTGGTGCCACAGGAATAAGAGAGAAGGCTAAGTAGATCATAACTACAACGTTTTTTAAAGTCAGGAGAACTAATCTACATTTTTGGGGGTAAAAATACTCAGTGCTTCCCTATTTTATGTTCTTCTTTACTTTTTCTTTTAGTTTTAAATTGTATTTACACACCTTCAGAACATGCTAATTCTTTATGTTTCAGTACTGAATATAATTCATGCACAAATATAATTAGATAATGCCGTCTGATTTTTCAGACATTTGTTTTGCAGCTATGTTTTACACACAGAGAAACGTATAGAAACATACAAACCATACGAATAAATATTACATTAAAAGAAATATAATTTTACATGCAGTAAAAGACATCACCTTATACATTACACACCCCTCCTACAGGAATCCACAATCACCCTAAACCCATATAATTGCACATTATCCCTTCATATTTGCACATAATGTACTGATTATGCTTGCTCATAAGCATTATCTGTAACCTGTAAATTATGTCCAGTAACTACTTTATGTTTTCAATATTTCTTAAGCTACCAATTCTGTCTTCTCTACACTATTTGTTACAGATTAGCAATTTTTCCCAGAATAATGAAAAAGAAGGAGAGACTTTGCTCTCTTAGTTTGATGGTGTGAAGTTAAAACAATTTACAATTCTCATTTATGGTAACACTGCTATTATTACAATATGTTTTGACACCCCCATATTTTATTTATGAACAGCTGGTATGTTGACAAGATTAAAACAACAGAAAAGTGCTTTCTCACGTATTCTATTATCATTATTCTGTCCTCCTGTTTCTCCTGAAGATTACAGGTTTAAAAATGTGGTCCTGTTGGAGGACTCATGAGGTGCTCGTCTGAGCTATAGCTGTAGACATTATGGGTTTCAGCCTCGGTCATGTCACATGCTAACTGCGCCAAAGTGGTGATTCACTGAACACTGCTGAGTGTTGGCCAGGACTCTCACAGCTCCTGTCTCACTGTGACCCCTGCCTTTTTTTGGGTGCCTGCAGGCTTTTGTGGTATGGTGATCAAAACCAAACATTATGTTCTTCATGAGGTCTTATTAGAGGACTGCAAAACAAGAATACTGTAAGTGCATTCATTATCCATTGCACAGTTCTGTATTCTATAATCAAACCTTCTGTTTTCTTTCTCATTGCTTACTGAGGGTATAGAGGAATCTCGGGTCCCTTTCATGTGGAACTTCCTGCTGTACAGAATCATGGGATTCTACATAGTGTATATTCCTTCCTGTGTGCATAAATTTGAGCTTTTTATTGGTAAACTTGTTTAGCCAAGTGCTTAATAGATGTTTTGAAATTGACAGTTAAAGACATATTGTAGTTGTTGATGCATCCACTATTGCTGGTGGTTTATGTAAGAACAACCAACTATAGTTGTCTTATGTTTTTTTTTTTTTAATCATGAGCTGCATTATGACTGTAGAAATACAGGACATCTATAATATGCCATATTTATCCATGCAGTCCAAGCCTGTAATAATGGCTTAATCCAAGAAAATTTATCAACCTTGCAGCTCTGGTCTGAGCATGCAGTTTGAGAAGAAATGAAAAGATCTGCAATAAAAAGGTTGTCGTGAAACCAGTGGAAGTCGAGCACAATCCATGCTGCTACAATAAATGAATGTTAACGATGGGAGGTGCAATGTTAGAATTTGAGAGCTGGCAAAAGAAGCTGCTACTGTATGTGCAGGAGGCCAGGTCAGCGCTCGTTGAGTCATGGAGGGGAATCTACACTCAGCAGACTCTTTCAGTTTGTGCTTTCACTGCTTAATACACAGAGGCAACTGTTTCCATTCCAGTATGTAATTTACAGCTAAGGCAGACGAGTGCAGTGGCCTGGGGGTCTCTCTGCGTGTATGTATGCATTACATGTATATACAGAAACCAAATGATTGGATGCCAGCGTGCTCTGATAGAGTGAGTGAGGGAGCAGAAATTGTAAGAGCTCTGGCTCTGCAGTTCATTTGTAAGCAAAGCACATTCCCCAGTAGCTAAATGGAAGAAAATAAAGAAGAAAAAAGATCAATAGCTGCTTTCCAGTCCTCCCATTTTCACACAAAATCATTTACAGCCACTGCTGTACCTCATTGTAAACAGTTGCTAATATCTATAGCTGTGCCATTGTAAATTATTTGGAGCAAAGATTTATCTTTCATAGCCTATCGAGGTGTTGGGGCTTTGTATGGTCCCCCCTCTAAATACCAGAGCATCTACAATGCTGGAGCTGCAGGATGGCTCAATTGAAGAAAACAGTCATAGATTTCCTCTTGCGGCATCCAGTAGAATTGAAAATATCCGTAGTCCTGTGGTGAATTACTGTATATAGGATAGGTGAAGTGTTCCCTATGCCTTTTAAGAAGAAGAAGTAGAAATAGAAGTACTGTAGGAAATAATCACAGAGACAAAACACATTGTAGCCCAAAATGATAACAAACATTGCGATATATATAAAAAAAACCATAATGATATTCCCAGATGTTAATCGTGTTATGAATGTTTTTTTTGAAACATTGCCTGTAGGACTTCCAGACCCTAGGTGCATAACAACAGAATGCTCTATCACCTTTTGAACACATATTAGCCCTCAGAATTGCTAACAAACCTGAGGTTACACATTACACCCAGGAACGTACTCGTGAAAGAGCTCAGTTATGTAGCTGGAGGCAAGACCTTTTAGGATCTTATAGGTTAAAGAGTTCATATACAGATACTGTACCATTACGTTATGAAATGCCTTTGTTATTTATCAGGATCCTTAAAAAATTAATGTGTAATCTGTATTCTGGTTGGTGATCACAACATCTCAATGTAAACTAATTGAACATTTTTACCAGTCTGATTAAGATGTGTTCCTAATCATCAACATTTGTTCTTCTTCACACACCCATAAAGCTAAAAGCAGACTTCTTGTAATACCAAAAAAAAAAAAACATATCAGGATTAACAGAAGAGTTTAAAACAAAATGGCTAGGATTTCAGTAAAAAATCATCACAGATTAAAAACATCCTATTATTTATGTATGAAGAAAAGGAAAATTGAGCGAACAGGGCGAAATGTATAGCTTTTGCACTATAGAGAACACCTTTATATTTAGAAAATGGATTCTGTAGTTTGATTATAATTGATATTTCAGGATTGTTGCCAGAATGGACTGACTAGATATACGTCTATTGTTACATAAAGCACCAGGATGAAGAGTAATACTCAAGAACAGGAAACGGCTGTAAGCCAGGTGTTCTTTATACATGAGTGATATTCTAAGACTTGCCAAATTGTGAACAACCTTGTATAAAGCCTTGCTAGGTACTTATTACCTGTAGTCAGTAGTACTCAACTAGTATATACCAGTCAGTGTTGATTTTTGGCAAGTGTTATTTTTTTACCTGTAGTAGTTCTTGTTTTTCGTAATATTGGAGACTGTAAAATAAAAGGAGTAAGGATAAAAAGAATAATACCACATTAGTCCTTAGTAGACAGAGTTTTGCAATGACCTCATCACTGGATCACTGGATTCAGACTGGCAAGGCTGTGATGAGACTATGCTGCCTATTTCAAATTTGATTTAAAATACAAGTGTGTAGCAGCTCTGAACAGCTACTGTGAGCCCCTGGCCGTCTACTTCTCCTACAGTGTGAAGCACATAATGTGTTCTCATGTTTCCAATTATGTAAGGAGATAAGTACAGTCATTTATTGAAGTATAATGAAATATATTAGCATTTAACAAGTAGCAAGACATCTTTCAGTATTTTGAAGTGTTTGAAGTTTGCTGTAGAATTGAACTGCTTTCCCCTAAGATGAGATCAAATGGCGAACGCTGTGGATGTTACTACTGTACACACTTCCCCACACAAACACACAGTAACACTTCCACTTTTTCTCCTTGCTGCTATAGGGAGAAATTATGCCTGCTTATTAGTATAATTCTCCTTCGGTCCACCGAATGAAAGTGAGCCTCTTTGTTCGAATATAGTAATATGATATGTTCTCTCATATCATATCTCATGTTTTATCATGCTGTTCGGAGCTTCTAGGTAAACACCCCCAAAATATATTAAAAATAAACATTTTGGAATGTACTCATTCTCAAAATGGAATGTGGAGTATTGAGGAAAATTGAATACTACTTGTATGGTCATGTGTAAAATTTCAGAAAGAAGTGCCAAGCATTAAAGTAAAATATGTTATTTATTAAATATTGTCTTGGGTCTAAATCCAATAAATGTGATAAGCCTTTGCATTTATACTGTATACATACATGCATTTAAAAACAATAAAATTCTGCCTAGTTGTGTATCTGACATTACTGCTTAGTGAAAGATGCATGAACTAATGTCATTTTGTGACAGAATTCCATGCCTCCCCATTTCCAAGGTACATTCCAAGCATATAGTCCTTTGAAGACCCCTGTAAAAGTTTTCTGTGCTTGCAGACTTTTGATATATCAAAACTAATGCTGATTGGCGTGAAGTCTGTATATAGTAGCATACGTTTGCCATGGCCACCAGCTAGGAGGTGTTTCCTCTCGTAAAACCTCAATTAAAATATCTGAACTAAAATTACAGCAAAGTGAGATTGTAAGCAAGTTCAGATGTGGCAGCATAGTGGAGAAGTGCTCTGAAAGCTTTGCTGCAGTTTCAGAGGTTTTCCTTTGGAGAGACTGAGGTGTTTGTATTTAGGACTATAGAAAATGGAGACTGGTGAAGGTAGCTGATGTAGAACATGTACAGTATAGTACCACTTGAGCATGAGGAAGAGCGCAGAAATTTGCGATTTGAGCTGGATCTCTGCGTTTATACAGTGTGCCAAGTCAGATCACCCTAGAAGTAATTTGTGAAAATCTATTCCATGAAGCTGCCATACTATAGGCCCTCTGCAAATGTACTTGAATAGGATTCGACGTTTTTTTCTTTCGATTTGTGTTTTACAGTAAACCCTCAGTTTAACAGACTTTGGATTTAATGAACAATTTTGTCTGTAAAAGAAATGAAATATTAAAACAAGGTTAAATAAATACTTCAAAGATTTAAAGTTCAGGAATATCAATGATGTCCTATAGAGGTAGGTCAGTTGCTTTTGATGGGGGTTGTTTGTATTTCATATGCTTTAGCAAATTTTACACAGTATATTTACGACACATGAAATTGAGACCTTGTGTATTAGTGATGAAAGGGCCAGAAACTATTTTCATTAAGTGTGTTGATTGCAATTGTTAAATAAATAAGTCAAAAGATCCAGGATGCATACATACTGTATATTGATATCATGTAATAGTGTTTTTGGGCTTAAAAACCATCATAAAAGACATTGGATAATAATGGACACCCCTTCCCTCTACTAGTCCTTTACTGTACTGATTTTTGTAATTAGCCTCTGTCATTTTCTTGATACCTTTCTCTGTCGTTATCGCTGCTGTAACTGTCGGTTAAGTCTTGGGTCACTCTTGAGTGATAGTGGGGTGGTTCTGTTACATATCCTACCAGTGAGCTGAATGCAGGGTGCTCTCAAATATCTGTGAACCGAAGCTTGTCTTTTCGTACACTGCTATGCGTATTGAAATAACAACATACAGATCATATGGTATGAGTAAAACGGTTGAGAGAGGGTGAGTTGTGTTGCACAGGAGTTAATGACTTCTTGTTTCTCTTAACAGGATTGGCAGAGACTAGAATGCTGTGTAGCCCAGTGTCTTGCAGATTTTAAAGTGTCTTCCCTTTTGTCCAGCCGTGGGAGTTAAAATATCATGAAGCCTGAAAGACGCCTGTGCTAGACATATTGCATCCATCTGCATTGTGTACTGTCTCATACTCTATGGAAACAAACAAAAAAGATCATTAACGTTTATGGTTTTATCAGGCAAAGCATGCTCACTTTTTTAAATGGTTCCCATTTAAAATTCCATTTGTTTTCTAAAATATTGTTCCTGTGTAAGGGGAAAGGCAACTTACTTTTACTCCTCTCTTTGGTTTTTATTTCCACAGCAAGTTGATGTGGAAAAATGGGTAGGTCTGCCTTTATTCACCCAGTTAAGCCATCCCAAATTCACAATCTCCATTCATTCCTGCTTGCATAATACTAGCACATTTATAACGCTGGGCAATATTCTAACGACACGCCCCATGAGGAATCTAGCTCGATATAACATTGCCAATGTGTGGACAATGTTGTATTTGTTTACTTATTTCACAGTCTTGACATAATATCACTACAAGTAAAACAAACTGCTTGGGAAAAGTGTAGTATTTTAAATGTCTAGATTTTGGTGGTGGCAAATATTTTCTGTCTGTACATTAAAAGAAACCATTAAGTATTATGTATCCATTATCTAAGTCTCTAGATATTGGAGAGAAATTCCCCAGATAATCTTCCAGATATTCTGGAAGAAAGTCTTGATACAGATCAGTAGTATAAAAGTCCTGTTCTAGTGGTACAAATGTTCTCTTTTGAATGCTGTACAGAAGCAGAATCTGTATTTGATGAGAATCAAAGGGCTTCATGATTCAACGTTTGATGACTTTAGCATATTGCCCATATTAACTGGAAGACAGAATTATGGGGACACTTGTGAATTGTACTGAAATATTTTTAATAAAGAAAAACTATATAGCCCATTCTCGTAGAGTTCATTATGCATTTCAAATGAAAACATGGCAGTATTTGTTGCGGTATTAATCAAAATATCATCAGAATTAAAAGAGAAGCTAGACTGATTGCTTGAATTCAAAGTCTAATTGTTCCTTAACCAGCACTGTTGAATGCTGGTTTCAGTTCTTCAAAGAACTGAACTCATCAAAGGAAGCAATGAAGACACTGCAGCTCTTGAAAGACCAATGGAGAGCAATGCTGTGGGTAAAATGTTTGACAATTTCATCTTTAAAGAGAAAGATCATGTGTATACAGTATGAGAAGAAAAACACTGATTAATGTGTTATACTTACACTGAGACGTGGAAACTGTCCTTCAAAGCTATGGATTTGTTTTCACATACAAATGATAAATAATAAAGGAACATGTGTTAATGAATATTACACTGCATGTTCATTTTTCAGTATTGTGCAATATTCCCAGGAAGGTAATTAGTGAGTGAAGATTTTTTTTAACATGAAACCATCCTTTACACATCCTGAAACAAACAGCAACAGCCAACCAGCATATTATGAAACTGATATGCTGTTCTCCACAGTTGTCTTACTGTATTTTAACCCCGATGAGTTTGATAGGAGTAAAGAAGATTAAGACAATATAATATATAAGATGAGGCATGATTAGTATGATCAGACAATGCACTGTTAAATTTGACTGCAGAACATCTACAGTAGATTATGACCAGCAAAACATATCCTCTAATGGATTTTCCTTTGAGACTGTTAAGAAATGTTGATATAACTTCATGGTTTGTTATTCTTCCAATCATGTATTTCAGAGATTTCTGTGTGTCTCCATAATTTTGTCAACTCGTATATCTGAAAGAAATACAGCCCAATGCTCTAATGAGGAATATCATTGCAGAACTCACGCTGGAATTAGATTTGCATTAATATTTACAGCTCAGGTGGACACTCCAGTCCAGCAGGCTCTTGTTCTGCTGATACTCAATTTTTCCTGACGTGTTAGTGTGGATTGAAGCCAGTGTTGGAAGGATTGAATATTAAAGAGCACGGAGTATGGATTTGATTATGTAAGGATTTTATTCATTATTTTAATCATATTACACTTAGAAAGTCTGTTTTTTACTCATTTTGTTTTCATGACTCCCCTTGGGTTTTACAGTACATGTTCTTATTTGTGTGGCTGCTATAGTACAGGTACACAAGGCTAGAAACAGTGTTCAATTGTGGAAGAATTAAGATAAGATAAGATAAGATCACTTTATTGGTTAAGGGCCTTGCCCAGGGGCCCAACAAAGTAGGATTCCTCTACCGGCTCCGGGATTTGAACCAGCAACCTTCCAGCCACAGGTGCTGATCCTTAGCCACAGTGCCACCACTCCCGCCAATTGTAATTATTCCTGGAATTAAAACCCAATAAATTATAGAGATTTTGATCCCGTATCCTGTGCTAGACTGTAAAATATATTTCCAAATGCAGGTACAACTTTATACTGCATACAGTACAGTCATGATACACAGTACTGAGGTTGTAGACCTCTAATTGAGGAAACATGGTACTGTACATTTAGACTGCGAGTGCTCTCACATTAAAAGCAGAAAGAAGAAAATAAAGCTTTTCATGCACTTAACCTTGTGCAGAAAGTCCCCCAAAGCATGTGTATGGATAGGTTTAAGCTTATAATGTTGGCCTTCCCTTAAATGCTCAATTTTTTTATTTGTATTTCCCTGTCTTTATCTCCGGAGAGGGCCGTACTGATGCCTGACCTTTATTTCTCAGCATTTTAGAAAATTGTGAACTGTGTTTTAACAATCTGTAGACTGAAAATGAAGATAGTTAGGGAATACTTTTTTGAATATATGCATCTTTCTTAATTATAAAGACACATAGAAATGTATGTACAGTATAAATAGTCCAGCAAACTCACACGCACACCTAACCCTTTTTTTATCTTGCAGTTGAAAACTAATAAATAATATGAATTTAGTCTAGGAAATACTTTGTTACAAGTTAGAATTAATTGATGCTCCTTGCTCTTTGGTATGAATTCCTGGGAATAAAGGTGAAACTTGGTGCTCTCAGTTAAAAAACAAGTGAATGTTGGATCAGTTAATGCATGTCTACAGTATATGTACGGTACTGGAATGCATTTATTGCAGCATTGTGCTCTATAAGTGTGTCTTTTTGTTCTGTGTTTAGCTAAGATACCCCTGTAGATTTGACAGTGATAGTGCTGTGTTTTCTCTGTGGATACACTGTACATGTACTCTGATAAACAAGTCCACGTGTATATTCTCCTCTGGTTACCAGTTTCAGGGATGTGCCATGTGAATATGTTAGCCCTCTACTACTTTTTTATCAGGGGATTGTGATTCTACCATCAACAAAAATGGTTTTTTAAGAAAGACTTCAGTCACAAAAAATCTTTATTCATCTTTAATTTTAATTTAATCTTTATCTCAACACCTTTATTTGATCAACCATCATCTAACAGTATCTTAAGAGCAGAAAAAAACTGTAAAGCGTCACTTAGGCTGTTATTAAGTAAAGTGATGACTTTAGAGTTGAGTCACCCTAAAGTGTGGAAACAGGAGATAGGTGAACTAGACACTGAAGTGCTCAGTTGTCAAAGGCATTTGAAAAGGAGAGCAGTAGCTATGATACCTGAAAATCAAGTGCTTCCTTCACATTTGTGTATGATATTTTGAACTGGTGTCGATTACATGTGCGCAGTTGTTCACCTCATTGTAATTTTCATTTTAAAATATTGTACAATAGATTTTGAAAAATGCTTTTTCAGAGTGACAATGGAAGCAGTTTCCTTGTGTCAGCTGTGGTGAGATTCACCACTGTTCACTCTCCTGGTTCCTGTTCACGAATAATGACCCGTAAAAATGATGGAAACGTTTTTCTGTATACAATGATGTATTATTCAGGCATGTCTGTAAAAATACCCTCCATCACATACAGACCATTTTTAAAATCGTTTTGTTTCAGGTAAAAGTGAAGTTTTAATTACCTGTCAGTTTTTCCTAATATCCTTGTGCACTTTAGAAACCATTTTCTGTACTTGTTTCTGTTAAATCTGTATTCTTTTCTATTTTTCACGCCTTGACAGAAATTCATGATGAAGGTAGGTTTCTTGACACTCTTCTCTACCCCTCCTTCCCATTTCCTTGCATCTCGCCTGGCCTTTCCCAAAGGCAACACCTCACATCTGTTGCTACCTTATGGAGTGTCTTTTGTTGATGAATTGTCTGTGTGCTTCTCATTTAGATAATCATGCCATTATTGATATCCCATGCTGCCTCATAGTCAGCCTTGTGATAAATTGTGTGGCACATTGTGTTGTTCACCGGCTGTGTTTCACTTGAGAATTGACATAGTCTCTTTGCTCTTTAACTGCAGCCCTTTGTCTCTCTGACCCACTAACGTATTGACCAATTTAGTCATGACTGCATCAGAAAAATGTGCACAACTGTTGACTGCAATTTGGTTTTTGTCAGCTTCACCCTTAAGAAATGCGCATTGAGTGAATGTTTGAAGATCAGGGTGTCACGCCCTCTGCAGCCAGAGGGCGCTCCTTCTCTGTCCTGTCCCTAGTTTCCAGTCTGCTGTCCTTCCTGTCCCTCTCTTTCCTTTGGGCTATATATTTCCGGGTCTTGCACTCTGTCGTCGCTCAGCATTGACGTTCGGATGTCCTGAGACCCGCCTAGCACCAGGGCGCCCCACATCCGCTCCCTGAGGGCATAGGTTCTATACGGCATTCCTGAACTCTTTGCACTAATGAGCCCGGGCCTTTTTCCCGTCTCGCCGCTACGCATATGGGTCTTTTTCCGCTCTCCTACTCCCCACGGTTAGTCCCTTTGGACGTCCGTGACACAGGGCATTTCCTGGGATCACAAATTATATTCAGTACCGGAAATAGTTTTACTGCAGTAATTCAGCGATGCAAAAACTTTGAGAAAGTTGTTTTCTGCTGTAAAAGACCATGTAATTCTAGAGATGGAGAGAAGCAAAAAAATATTTGAGTGTGTCCCTCAATGTAATGACAGTTAATAATTATTCTAGGTAGAGAGTGGGATAAGCAAGCGCCTCTGATATTTGGGAAGTTGGAGAAACACTGTATTTCTCTGAAATGTAAAATCTGTGTGGAAGTAACTAAAAGAGCCCCATTGTGTAGTTTCCAGTACACTACAAATTTGATTGAAATAAAACACTGAAGCATACTTTAGCTTCATCTTGAAAAATAAGAACATAATAAAGATTACAAATGAGATAAAGCCCTTTAGCTTATTTTATGTGCTCGGTCACTAATAGCTAATTGATCCAAAGCCAGCTGTTTCTTCAAAGATCCGAGGGAATGAGCTTCAAAAACAGAGCCAGGTGCGGTATGAAGTTTCCGGCCGGCTCAAATAGGCGTTTTAATGGACAAAGATTTTACTTGCGCTTTGGAGTTTCAAATGATTAAAATAATTTGATGAAGTGCTTGCTTACTGCTCTTAACAGTATGTTTCTAATGGAGATCTAAAATTCCTGATTTTGCGCTGTCACATTCAATTACTTTTACTATTACTATGGACACACTGCAGTAGAGCAACACCTGCGAGCTCTAATTAGACAGGATACAGGGTCAATTTAAAACCCACTGATGTCCTCCCAATGGGTATTAGTATAGCAAAATGTTGTGATTTGGTGCAGTTTCCTCTTTATTACTAGTGACCTTCCTGTTTGCATGTAGCAGAAACATACTTAACATTTAGAATTGATTTTATTTGAGCAAATTGTTACTAGTGACCTAAAATATCTCTCCATCAGTCTATCCCTTTTCTAATGTCTTCATCCAGTTTAGGTTTACGGGAGAGCTGGAGCCTCTCTTACTAACCAGTGGGTGCAAAGCAGGACACTCCCTGAACGGGACGCCTGTCCACCACAGGGCACAAACACAGACACGCACACACTCACACCAGAGCCAGTTTTTCCAGAAGCCAATTAACTTACCAGTATGTGTTTGGACTGGGAGGAGACTGGAGCATCCAGAGGAAACCCATACAAAGATGGGGAGATCACACAAACTCCACACACGCCGCATCTCAGGAATCGAACCCAGGGACTCCAGTACTGCTAACTAACTGCTGCTGTCCTAAAATATCCTTTGTTAGCAATTAGTAATGATAATAATCTTTTATTTTATATAGTGCCTTTCATGGTATATATCATCTTAAGGTGCTGTACAATAAAACAACCAAACAAAAGAGACAAGTACACACAAATGAAACTTGTGAATCAAAGAGAATTTAGCACAAGGGTATTGCAATCAGTTTGAAGGTAGGATTTGGAAGTCCTGTCTGACTTGCAAGACCTAATATGAGCTAAGCACGCCCTGCCAGTGTTCAGAGCTATGCACTGGGAACTGGGAGCCAGATCTTCCAATGTCCAGTAGGTGTAGCAGTTCACTAATGTACTCAGGACCAAAGCAGTTGGAGTCGATATCATTAAGACAATTCTATCTACTGTACTTGTGTGGAGTGTTCCGCCAGATGGGTTGGAAGTGAGTTTTCCCAACCAAATGAGATTACTACAATATGGATCAATGGAATTGCTGTGCCAGTGGAATTACTGTGGATCACAGGAACCAATGATGCAAAATGGCCTTTACATGCAGCTGTTTTTATTAGAAAGAAATTAAACTTAGTTGTTAATTCTGTTTAGTAAGAAAATAAGATTATGTTCATGCACTAAAAAGGTTATGTAGTTTTATTTCCAGAAATATAATCTATCATTTAATTTTTAAACCACAAACCACCTACTTAAAAATTACGTTTTTTCATTACTGTTTTTCCATTACACCTATATTCTCTGTCCTGTGGAAACACATAATATTTTTATTCTGCACAACAAGCTAAATTATTTTTGAGATACATTACTCTAGCGGTATAGGCCCAGTTACACAATGGCTGCTATCTAAAGGATAGGAGCATTATCTAAAAGGTTCCAGAATTAAAGACCAAACAAATATTGGTCCATGGAGTAATAAAATAAGGTTCCTTGGTTTACAGCTGAGCTGATTTGCTGGATTGAAATTAATTACTATCCTTGATTCAATAAAAGTGCAGCTCTTATTTGCATAAACCTGCACACGACTGGCGTTTCGGATACTCCACAGATTGTATTTTACACAATCACTTGCTTTGGTTCAGGGGTGCGATTTGACTTTTCAGAGGTGCAGAGAATGAATGGATTTTATTTTACACTAAAAGTGCATCCTGCAAAACTGACATTGAATTACAGTGTCTGATTCTACACAAAATGAAGAGATGCGTACAGTATGCTCTGTTACACCGATCTGTGTGAACGTACAAAAATCAGTATGTACTGTAAACACAAATGCTGGCAGGGCATCTGCGGTTTTCATTTTGAAACTGCTGTAGCGCTGGGGAACCTTTATAAATCATAAGGAACATAAACTGGAACGTTGCCACTTGATCTCAAGAGGAGTGGCACCGGTTCAGGCTTCTGTCTAAGCAAATTGCTTTTTTTTTTTTAACAGACCGCACAAGGGGGTGGACACAGAACCCTGCTGTATGGACACGCAGTGCTGCTCAGGCATTCCTACAGTGGAATGGTGAGTTGTCTGGAGTTGTGCATGAGGATAAACCGCTGTCTGTTTAATATGAACTTCACCAGCACGGGCAGAAGGGTTTGTCTGGTTTCACTCTTCACATCTCATCACTTCACCCACTGTTTTAAGCTCAGGTGATGCATTTCATCTTCTTATTGTGGGCTCACACCACATCACCGGCGGTGTCTGTTTGAAGACGCAGGAAGAATGAGAACCGCTGTAGCCGTTTACCTTCGGACAAGCCGCGAGCTCCACTGTGCCTTAACGCGTGGTTAACAGTGTGTGGAGAAGTGGCGTCTCTCATGTCGCTGCAAGCTTGCAGGCACCCAGCAGGTCCCAGGGCTCGCTGGCTCTGGTCCAGCCCTTCCAGCCCTAGCTGGATGCTCAGCCTGTCTTCTGAGCAAGTGTCTTCCTCAGAGTAGCCACTTGGGGGCCTCCAGAGCAAGTCTCAATGCAATAAGCCTTAGGGATTCTGCCTTAATAAAAAGCTCCGTTGATCTGAATCTAAAAAAAGACTAATGCTACTGGTTGTGCTGCAGAATGTGTTTTGTGCTGCACTCATAAATATTACTATTATTGTAATTTTGCATTTAACATACAGTATGGGGTATAATGACTAATGTGAAAAATAAATAGCCTGATGGAATTTGTGCTTCTGACAACTGAACAAACAAGGTGGGGCCAAGTGGTCATCTTGGTCTGTGTAACTTTTGTACACCTAATTTAAGAAACTGTTTGGAGTTTTAAACAGACAGTCTGTAGACTTCTATGTTTTATTTTTCTTACTCTAGTTTCGATCAGAACTGGATTTCTTTTAGGAAGATTGTGGTACACAGTCACTGGATTTACACTTCAAATATTTTCTTCTTACTTTTCATTTCAGTATCTTTGTTGTTTATCCACATCACGTTCTTCAACGGATAAACTGGCTTTTGATGTTGGATTGCAGGAAAATACAACAGGTATGACAGAAATTCGACACATCTCATGTACTACAGTGTGATATCAACTCTGGGACCAGCTATTATGTGGTATGAAGTCGTCTTCAAAGCAGTATGCAAACAGTCTGTGTCTGGGCTAGATGAGCTGCCAGTCGTAACTAGAATACAGCATGTGTAGCCTTGCTCTGGAGATGTCCTTTAATAGGGTAGGACAATATAGAAATAAATGTTTTGGATGAATGGTACTATACTTCAGACAGTATTGATATTGATGCCTAAGAGATTAGAAAATTCAGTCAGCACAGATCAAAATTTCCATGTATGTCTTAATGTTCCTATAAAGTAGGGTTTTGTAGCTGTTTAATTGGACTGACTTGTTGCTGGGCTGATAGATATATACTGAACCGAAGAGAGTTCTGATTCCACTGCCTTCTGTTTGGTCTCCTGGTGCAGCCAGAAGATGAAGGGTTAGCTAACTGCAGGCGTCCTGTAGCAGCACTCCCCTGAATAACCTGACTGGTAGAGGTGACCAATAACCAGTCTGCTTAATGGCATTGATTTGAGAATTTTGTGTGGTTATGCCCTTCTGTTTCCAGTGATTAAACTGTGAAGAGTTTCTTAAGCGAGCAAAAGAAGAAAATGTGAATCAAAATGAAACAAAACTCAAAACTTAAGAAGAACTTGAAATCCTTAGATTAATTACTTGGTAGAAACCAAACAAGATAGGCCTAATGGCATATTTTCATATGTAACCTTTGTTATGTGCTGAAAAAAACCCAGGAAAAAAATAGAATTTGTGTCTCTTAATCATCCGTTTTTATGCTCATCTCTGTATTTCTGCGAAGACCAAAAAGCAAAGGGATGAGATCACTCTAGCATGTAAAGGTAGAAGATTTTCTTATGATACACTATATATCAAATGCAATCTTCTGTTAGGTGAAGCCTGCTGGTGGACAATACATCCTGCATCTAAGCAGCGGTCAGAAGGAGAGAAAGTCAGGGTAGGAGATGACCTCATTTTGGTCAGCGTGTCTTCAGAACGGTACCTGGTGAGTACAGTAGGGAGAGTAAAATGAATGTCATGTTTTAAGTGTAAAACTAAGCAAGGCTGCATGCGAGGTTACTGTACCAGAAAGAGAGAAAACCAATTGGTTCATTTTTTATTTTACTATATCTTCCCTTTTTAGAATGTTTTCGCAAATACACATCAGGTCGCCATTCATGAGTTTCCTGTCAAGGAGTTTTGTTATTGTTTTTAAATGTAAACTATAGAGCAGGGTTATTTTAGAGTTGACATTTGGAAATACTAAACACCCGGCATGTTGGAAAGGTTTTAATGCCTGTTCAAAACAAAAGAAGGCAGGTCACCAAGTTGACAGACGGGAGACTGACAATGAAATGAAACCCTGTCACTGTGCAAAAGAAGGCAACATTCTTTCATGCCGCCTGCCATGGGCTCAATTAATGAAGAGTCGCAGGCAGACAAATTTGTAACTCCCATTATCCAGTATATCAGACCCCTGTGAAGTGCCATTATTCACACAGGAAGGAAATGCATTAAATCAGAAAGTTAAGTGAACAGTTTTAATTCTCTACCCTTATTGCTGCCTTTTCCCCCATCTGCTCTCTTCTTCACTGTCAGAGAAGCAAGTGTTTGATATTATTTCCTCCAGTTACTGTGAGACATCATTTTCCTTGCAGCATTTATCATATGGGAATGGAAGCCTGCATGTTGATGCAGCCTTCCAGCAAACCCTGTGGAGCGTGGCGCCGATATGCTCTGGGAGCGAAGTTGCACAAGGTTGGTGTCTATCTCTAGCTCTTGCCAAGATTCATCATGGTCTTCTTCACCTGAAAACAGATGGGATGCTTAATGTACGCCTTTCAGAGTTCAGCTCATTATAGCATTAAACAGGTGTGAAAGGGATTTCATTTTCTCTTCCATTTGTTATGCTAATAAAGCAATTCATTGAAACTCTTCTGAAAAAAAAACTGTTGTAAGACACAAAAAAGTGCCAAAATGTAACTGGATCTACTTTTTAATGTGTTCAGTTGAATTAATGTTTAACACATTGTTGATGTGGATTGATGTGATGTGGATTTGCATTTACGCCAAGATCTTTGATAAAGGAGAGTCAGGCTGTAGGTTGAAAGACACTGACTGCAGGAAGCAGCTCTTCAGTGTGCAAGAGTAGTTTTTATTTGGAAGAGCAAGTGAGATTGTGCAATGACAGTTTGCAGACATGTGAGTTACGCAGTATGTAAAGACGTCTTCAGCTGAGGCACACTTGAGTGCTTGGTCCTAAAATAATAAGTAACCCTGTAAAACAAGCTAAAGAAGACAGGAAATCAGTCTTCCAGTTTCCTTTTCGTTTTCTTTGACTGTCTTGGGGGCCTGTTTGTCTCCCTCTCCTTGCCCTGAGCTCTTCCCACTGTTCATCCGGGCTTCTCCCTATATCTCCCTTCAGTCCTCCTTTTGTTCTGTTTCCTCCTATTTGGGGGAAGTTTGATGTGTTAAGTGGAGAGGACCAGACCTGTGCACTATCAAGTCTTCATTTCCTGCAGTAGTGAAGTCTGCAGGCGGGAATTACTGTACTGGTGTTCTGTTTCATTGATGGGACCTCTCTAGTGTAAAAGATGTAGAATCTTGGTTTTTCCTTGTGAGCCAGAATGGTGATGAAATTAATTTTGTTCAACTATTACTGCTGAAATCTCTGCTTATCCAGGTTAAAGGACGCCTTTTTATTGGTTTATATTGTCAGGTCTTTCCCTGTTGTGGAACATTTCAAACCTGTATGCCCTTGCTTCTTCTGTGCAGGATACCTCATCGGTGGAGATGTGCTGAGGTTACTGCATGGCCATATGGACGAGTGTCTCACTGTGCCATCTGGAGAGCACGGAGAAGAACAGCGAAGGTCAGAGAACGAAGGGTTAAGAGAAATCTGTTCTGGGATGAGGCTACAGCTCAGTGAGCCTGAGGAGCAGAGATCAGGGATTTCATGAGTGACTTGTTGGTTCCTAGTAGTTTTTCTGCACAGGGAGGATTTACTGTGGGTTGATTAAGTCTCAGCTGATTAGATACAAAACCACCTGCATGAGTTTGTATTTGTATTTGTAGTGAGAGAGATTGGTACAGCCCTGTGAGATTTCCTTTTGTCTATAAAATGTTCATTTTGTTTTAGTAAAGGTGTATATTACCAAAATAATATAAATCCCTTTATGCATAAAATATGCATCATGCTTTACTTAAATATGTGACTGACAAATGAATAAAAGTTTACCCTCTACCTTTAAACAACAAAATAAATGATACATTTGGGAATGTTATATTGCATTGCTCTCTCTGCCCTGCAAATTATTAAAAAAATATATACTTGTTATTTGTACGCAACAGTATTTTGAAGAACATTCTAAATATTCCAGATATGGTTTAGTTCAAAGTTAAGATGCCAACTTAATGAATTCATCATCTTAACAGCTCATGTGAAATGATACATCCTTACAATGCAGTAGTTCAGGTGGGCAGCTGCATCAGCATGCGTAGGCTTCAAAGGAACAAGTGATAGGTTTATTCCATGCTGAAAAGAGAAGAAAGAAAACACAACACCTGAAGAAGGCTCCACGGCCGAAACGTTGTGTTCTCTTTCTTCTTTTTTTCAGCATGGAATAAACCTATTACTTGCATCCTTACAATGGCACAGCAACTGTATTTACAAATTTAGATATGAAGTGGATTCCAAGCAAAACTGCTTTAAAGCTCTCCTAGAAAGGATTAATTTTTTATGCTGTAAACGTCTGAAAAATCGTTTCCTCATGCTCTTTTGCTGGGCACGTTTTGAGCATTTTTCTTCATCTTTGATCCTGAGAACATAATAATACAGCAGCATAACAAAACCTATGACAACGAAACATAACCACATTTTACACAGAGTAGACCAAATGAGTTTTGTATCTAGAGCTGTGTTCAGAGGAAGCCAGGATTAATGCTGCCTGCTGAACAGATGAAAAACCAGAAGAGAGATAAAAACGAGTGCATGCACGTGCATGCGTGAAGGTGCAAACGCTAACAGAACCTTGTCTGATAATGAAAATATTTATATGCTTTATATTCCTGCTGTTCCTGCCCAGAAAACCTGTTTGCCGCGTGCCTTTGTCTGTTGCTGATGATGCATCACTGGCGTGAGAGAGTCAGGTGTAAGATTAAGCTCCAGTTCCCCCCTCCTCAGTCCCCCAGCTATCCTCACTGAACCATGCTCATGTTCTCCACACAGAGGAAAACCTCAGGAATGAAAACATAATTCAAAGGCAGCTCTGTGCTCTCACTAGGTGCATACTAAGAGGACTCTTAAAAGGAGTAAATCACTGTTCCTTCACATTTTTGTACCACATGACAGCCCAGTGTGTTTAAGAGGTGTTAGCCTAGGCTGACTGCATTGCAGTCTCAGTCTAGTCTGCTTTCACTGCCATGCAGTCTCTCCTCCCCATACTGCTTTGCGAAATGCTTCATGTGCACGCCTAGTTTTGTGTGTCAGCTTTAAGAAGATGACTGAATTGTTTCTGAATTTCGTTTTTTTCATTTTAATCCATTAGTGTCTCTTCCTCTGACAGCTTTCACTGTCTGGCTTCATTTGATATTTGTCACCTTGTCATGCAGCATGCATTGTTTCCTGAGGTCTTTCAAGAGTCTTGATATTCCCCAGGAGGCAGTGTGTATGAGGTGTAGACACAAATGTTACTGTTACCAAGTCAGTTCTTGGGGCTTCTCAGAGGTGGAGTTGAAGATAAATATTAACAGCATTAAATACTTAGAGATACTTGCTGTATCTTAATATTGAGTATCTATATAGGACAGTGTTCAGATTGTCCTATACGCAATATAAACCTTCATCCGGGAACTGCGCTTCTCCATGGGATTCTTGGTGGTGCCACTGACAGAGGGTTTGAGAAGCATTGCAACTCCTACATTTGAAGATTCACATTTTTGTACAGAATGCATCTTGGCAAAACAGTGAAGAGGTGGTCAGGTAGCCATCTAGTCAAAGCTGGGGTGCTCTTTCAGCATGTTGTAATTGCACATTTAAAGTTGCAAAGGAAGATTTATTCCGTGGTAGGTTTATTCAATGATGAAAGGAAAGAAAAGAGACCCAATGTTTCTTTTCTTTTGCCACCAAATACAACACAGAGGATCCAATTATACTGTAAGTCAAAGGTGCAGTATGTTCCAAATTAATGCAACTTAAAGCAAAATTACATAATTCTTTACAGATATTAATTCCCCTTTCTATGTAATTAGCTTGAAATAAATTCCCAACATGCAGTTCAGACACAGGAACATACATTTCATGTGTCAATAACTCCAAAACCAACAAATAGAAATAGACAGCATCAACATCTCCTTTCCAATAGTGACTCTGTCCACTTAATTCCTATGTGAATAGCCTCCCACTTTAAGTCACATGGGCAAAGTTTACACCCTAACAGTCCTGAACCCCTCCATATTTACATGATTCATCTTATACGCCGTTTTGCTATAGTTAGTGACTTTCTGGTCCCAAACCTGCATGTACTGTATACTGGGGAGCAACTGCACAATAGCATCCTTATACAGTAGCTTTATGGATGTGTAGAGAGGAACAAATAATATTAATGATGACGAACACATGATAATGAGTTAATTTGACTGTTAAATACAGTGCATTAGCTGCTACAACACTTCTTATTTCACTAAGATAAGATCACTTTATTGGCCATATACCATTTCTTGTATTAGGAATTTGTCTTTTCACAGACCCCAACTTGCTCTCCATGAGACACACAGACAGGGAGAGAAGCTTGGGGTCAGACCGCAGGGTCAGCCATGGTACAGCGCCCCTAGAGCAGTTGGGGTTAAGGGCCTTCCTCAGGGGCCCGGCGGAGTAGGATTCCTCTACCAGCCTCTGGATACGAACTTGGAACCTTCCAGCCACAGGCGCAGATCCTGAGCCATGGAGCAGTTCCTATTGAGTTGAGATGTAGTTTTTGAAGATGCTAACTAATGTGAAATAAAGATTGACAAGTTTGTTTTTTTTTTCTCACCAAAGTCCTTAGTCAAAGTTGTTTTAGACTGTGTTTACCTTTGTCTCTGATGCTGTTTTTTTTTAGATAGAACTGTAGGAGAAAAATAAAAAATGGGAGTAAACAGCCTGTTCAGAGAATGCGAAGGATTTTTGAAGCATATGGATTATAAAACACAAACATTTAGCATATTCTTGCTAATGTATGCACAGCACAAATTTATGTGACTGCTGCAATCAAATCTGTGCATTCTCTTTGAAGTAGTACTTCATAGTGTTTCAGTCATGCATCACATTGTGTTTCTTGTATCTGTGCTGTAAGCAATATGGGGGTGCTTGAAGGCTGTGAACTTGTCCTTTGATTATGCTGAGACCATTCTGTGAGCTCGGAATTAACCTATTGGTGTGCAGGCACTCTTGGTTTTGCATATTTTCTGTGATTGTTTTGCTCTTCTCACTGATATCTGTAATGGACTAATCAAAGGCTTGCACTGCTTCATCCATTTTTCCTGCATGCAGCAGTTACAGAAAATAGCTGATTGCAAATTAGATGTACTCATCAACGTGTAACTGGATAAATACGGCTTGAATATTGAACTGCTTAATTGTGGTGGTTGCTCTGCAGACTGATGAGTTCTTTACATCTGTATTGGGTGATTTGTGTGCAAGACACTTTTGTTTCTTTGAGTTGCATGTAGTGTGTGAGAAGGTTACGTTGCAAAACCAGGGCAGTCACGGAAGTCTGTTTTCAAAAAACAAAAATCGTATTTTTTGTGTTGTAGGCTGCCGCAAACCCAGTTGTAAAGGAAATGGATAGCATTCCTCTGTAGGGATATACTGTAGTGTAGCATAGCCAGCTACCTAAGACAATGATTGCCCTCTAAGCTACGCTTTTATTTTTCAAGACTTTGCATTTGACTACTTTGCTATTGGATTCTGTGTTCTTTTCCTGATAGTGTCACTGGTGGAGCTTTTTGCCTTTTTGCCTGCGCTGCCCCTAGATAAATGTTCCTCTACAGCTTTGGAAAAGCTGCTGTCCGGCTGCGACAGGCCATAAAGTATACAACAGTGTGTACTTCCAAAGCTAAAGCAATTTACCAGTAATGGCTTTCAACTATTTTCTGTTTTTCTTTTCAAATTCCTGGTGTAACATATTTAAAAGCTGTGCAACTTTGAAAAGAAGAATTTGTAGCTGTCTTTTTATAAAAGTAATTTTAGATTTAAAGTGGGTTAGCGCAGTCTGCATTTTGTTGTTTCAGATTTGTACAGGAGCTGCTTGGCTCAAAATTTTCTTTTAATTTAGTTCCGGCTGCAGCTGCAAGCCTATTACTGCTAGAAAGAAAAAAAACTTCCAAAGAGTCTTTAACTTATTCAGAGCCTATTAAAAATTCAGAGAGAATGCTGTCTGCAGATTTTGGCTTCATTTAAGACTGTTCGTAGCCAGCAGACATTCCCTGTGGATCCAACTAGTTTATTGCTGTGGAAGGTCATGAACGTGCCACTGCTTACGTACCTACTTCTCTGTTCAAGAGGGAAAGTAGGCTTTACAAAAGCCTCGATTGCACATTTGAACTACATCGTGTTTTTGGAGTCACAGTTACCAGTAATTAATATTTCATTGATATATTCCTTAGAGGTTTGTTGTATTACAAGACTTCTCAAGAGCTCCAAGTAAAATCCATTGATACTGCACAGGTCTGAATCGGGCTCAACTTTCATCTTTAAACTTAGAAGGCATGGCTATTGAAAAAAGAAGTTCCTGGTTTGGTGGTAGAAGCTAGTGACTGGTTTTGCACCACATACCAAGATATGACACTTGATGTTTGAAGTATGGTTGTAAATGAGAGGAGCCTGTTGAGCCCACCAAGCCATTTCTTGAAGGAAGCCGAGGTATCAGCTTCAACACGATGGCTGCATACCTTCTTCCGTGCTTCCACAAGCCTTTGTGTAAAGAAGTGCGTAATGTTCTCAGTTTTAAATGCACTGCTTAAGTGTGCTGGTCTCTAAGACTGAAATGTGGATTGTAGTTATTTGGTGGTTCAGGGTGTGATTCTATGTCTATCTTATTAGTAAATCATTTATCATACAATGGATCACCAGTTTTCATGAGGGATCATACTGTAAGTGCATAAACAGTTTATAGAATTGAAAAACCCATTAAGACACATTTATAGTATGCTTTCATACTGTATGTGGTGGCTAAATCATTTTTTTTAGAATACCTGTGAGAATTTATGATTTAATGAATTGATGATTTAATGCACGCTTCCCTCCAGTAAAGTTAGGTACTGTAGAATGCTGAGAGGCTGAAGAGAATTTAAAGCCATGCAATGTGTTAGCCTGCTTAGCGATCTTTTCTGGATCATTTCAAATGACTTATTGGCTGTGCAGTAAGTGCTTCCTCAGTCTGCAGTTCACACTTGCTAGCAGCCTGGGTTTTGGCCTCTGAAGTTTCGTAAAGAAATAAACAAATTGTTAACTGAGACCATATTGCGGGTGCATTGTTACAGATGTTCATATTTTTGCCTGTCAACTAAACGACAACGACAACAAAAATGTAAATGTGTCTCAGAATCTTTGAACTGCAAATCTCTATACAGTGTTTCAGAATCTGCTGCTGCCGTTGCAGTCTAAGCTTCCATCTGGATGGTTGAAACTGAATGCTTTGGATTCCCAATCTCACAGCCGGCTTCTCCTCGATTTTGCAGGACAGTGCACTACGAGGGCGGAGCCGTGTCCATTCACGCCCGGTCTCTGTGGAGACTGGAGACCCTTAGAGTTGCGTAAGTGAGAGATAATGGAAGACTCATTTTTATTCTTCTTTCATGTTGCTCTCAAGACGTTGAGGGATGTGGAATGGCAGCGTAATGTTTTGGTCAGTGAAATTCAGAATTCCTTTCTGTACTGTATGTCCCGCAACACGTAGATAATCTTCACACATGTACACATAACCCAGGATGCTGCATTTCAGGAAATACACATCACAGCATCACAGCCGTTTTGCAAAAGACAGAACGGGGCTAACTCTGTATGTACTCAAAAATTTGCCTTTGAGAACTTTTGTTATTAAGAAGTGATGTAAAAAATCTGAAAGAGCTATAAATTCAGGCCAGATGCGAATCTCTTAACATTTTACCTTCAAAAGTGATCTTTCATTCATTCCTTCAGACAGGCATTCAGAGTGGTCTCACCATGTAGCTGAAAATATTTTGTTTTAAAATTACCCTATATATCCATTTATCTTATGGTTCCTCACAGTTAATCAAATTCCTATATTTGATGTCATAGTTCTGCAATAGACACCATGATGCAACATCCATCTTCAGCTGGAGTTTGCACATTTTGTTAGCATGACAAATGATTGTAAGCAAGGAGCATCCTTGACAGAGATAAACAAGTCCTTTATCTGTGACCAACATGAAATTACTTATCAGGACCCTGTACATTGAATGATATCATTCACATCAGTACCTGAATTGAAAATAAGGAAAGTATTCTACTTAAATGACTTTCTCCACCGAAGCCAAGACATTTTTGTACATGTACAATACATCAAATGCATCATCAATACATTATGTACTCATTCAAGTACCTGAATGAGTTCCTTCCTTGCAGAGCTAGAGCAGGGTTCAAGAGTCACAGATGATTTGCGTTTCTTAGTTTATATGTAAAAAAAAAAAAATTGACATGTAGAGCAGTAGTTTGGTGTTTATCACAAAGATTACTCTGGACTAAAGGAGGTTAGATTAACAGATAAATCCTTTAAGATCAGTTTTGTGCTTAATATCCTCTGATGGCTCATAAGCCATCATACGATCAGAATTTCCTACAGTATATGAAGACATGTATTGGTAGCCTGGTGTATGGTAATTGACTGGAATTGTTAGACCTTGTTCACTGGCAAAGGTTTTCTGCACTTCACTCTCATTTAAATAGAAATAATTATGGATTGTGCAGCACAATTTTTTCCTTCTAATGTTTCCATTGTATTGTGGTAACCCTGGGGTATCATTTGCTGTAGTAGATTTTCATACAGCAACAATAAATAACATTGTCTCAGTGCTGCTCCAATACGTGGAGTTTTAAATATCGAGGTAATGAGTCTAATTCAAGTACATTATACATTGTATCAATAGTAAAGGTGCACAAATACCATGGCCCAAGCAGCATCCCAAAGCTTTCACAGGGACCTCAATGAGAACATTGATTTTAACTAGCTTGACAAAAAACTGCCAACTGCCACAGAGATTATTATTCAACATGAAAACAAGAAATGGCTTTAAGAAACCTGTAAGAAATGAGGTATCAGCATGTGAAACTCACTGCCTCTGGGCATGCTTTATTCCAGATGGAGTGGAAGCCATATCCGATGGGGACAGCCATTCCGGCTAAGGCATGTCACCACAGGGAAATACCTCAGCTTAATGGATGACAAGGGCCTCCTTCTTATGGACAAAGAAAAAGCAGATGTGAAATCCACAGCCTTCTGCTTCCGGTCTTCCAAGGTTGGATTTTTAAAACTTTTTAGTGTTCTGTCTTTTGTATTTTTGTGACCTCTCTGTTTAAAATGTGTTTGCCACCATGATACTTATCACTGCCAGGCTTGGTGTGCTTTTGTAGAATCATATTACCTGTCATAGCACTCACTGTTAATATTGCTATCGGGACGTTTATAAGTTCCGGAAATTGCGGCAGACACACTGATATGTGTTGTGTTTGTTAGAGGGGGATGATTATGAAATGGCTCTGTGCAGCTATGGAACTACAAAGGACTAAGAGATCAAAATGTAAACATTTGCTGCTCCGCCCCCCCAGGCTTTTGATCTGTGGTAGCTGCAAGTTCAGAGTCATTGTTTTCTTATCATTATACTTTTATCATTATCTGAGTGCAAGTTTTAAATGCAAGTGTTTGATGCAATATTTCTAATCCTCTCCTGGATACATCTGTACTTTGCTATATAATGTATTTGTATATGAATTTAATTGGAACCTTGGGTTTTCATTTTTCGCTTTCTGAACTGAGGTGACTGCAGGTGACATTAGACGGTAACACTATTTTGTATGACTGAGCAAGCAGACTCTTTTGCCCTTATGAGTTGCCCTCTGAGTGGTTTTCCAGCTCCTTTTTATTAGATTTAGGGCAGATTATGTTTGTTGGCACTTAAGAGATGTGCTTCTCTTTTATGGTAAGTAACTCTGATCAGTGACATGTCTAGATAATTGCAGTCTTCTGACAGGGTACTTTCCCTTCCTGCAGATTGCACTGCCAGTACTTCAGGAGTCGGTGTGACTTGCAGAGATCTCAGCTTTCAAAGCGTGACCAAGCAATAAATGTTGCAATCCCTGTAGGGCGGCTCTGATTAAAGTGGATTGTAGTGGCTTTTCTCTAGTCTGGACCATCACATTTTATTAAAGACACCGAGAGTGCCAACAAACTCGTGGAGCAGAATACTGCATGTGTTGTAAACCGGCCTCCCCTGGCTGGTGAATAACATTTATTCACCATCTAATTAATCATTTTTCTATAATGGCCTGACCACGGCCACATGCATGTTATAAAGCAAATGTATTTTCACTAATGTTATCGTAACAGTATTTTCTTCATATAAGATCAGCGAGATTTATTGTTTTAAAGTATACTGACCAAAAACCAACATCGCAGTAGTAACTATTGCCATATATTCAGAATATTTAAAAATGCTGCTTAGACCATGAACTGTTGGTTCCAGTATCATGATCAAAGGATGCTTTTAAGGCATAGAGGATTGTCCATGTCAGGTTTCTGAACAGCTGACCGGGCTTGAAACCCTCAATCAAACTAGGGAGGTCTAAAATCAAAATTTAAACATTTGCTGCTCAGCTGGGTTTTTTATTCTGCTATATTTCATGGAAAAAGTTAACCCAACTATATTTTATAATGATGTTCTTCTTAAACTGAGAGAGCATGACAGTCTTTTTTTAACATACTCTGCAGATAAATCCCCAAATGGTTGTAGTAAAGATATCGGTCTTGAGTTATGAAAGGAGAAGAGAATGTCTTTAGAGTGAAGACCAGCTCAAAATAGTCCCTCCTGCCATATTATGCAAATTATAATATATATATATATTTGACAGCAATATTTCCAGTGCCACAGTTCTTTAAGCAAATGTCAGAAAGGTTTGCTTTTCATAGTTAATGCCTCCATAAGTGTATTCCCTTCCTGTTCCTGAGAGGCAGGCTTTGGAAAATTCTCAAGCACTAGGGGTTATGAAATCGGAGGCAGGTTATACACAGAAAGCTTTGATTCCAGTCAACCATGTATACAGGAGCCTGTCAAAATGAAACAACCCTCTCTCTAAAAAATCTGACGCTTGATTGATGATTGACTGGGCATCAGGAATGTTTAGCCTGTCAGAGAAGGCTTTATTATCATGAGTGAGACTCACATTCACTAGATCTGAATTGGCCTAGTATTTTGTGTTTCAAGTGTTTTGGAGAAAAGGTATTATTTGAACAGAAAATCCTTAGTAAAAAAAAAAGAAAAAAAGATGAATTCCCTTCTGAATTGTGTGATGCCTGTCTGTGCACCTCTTAGTCATGAATGTCATCCATTGAAGCTCTGAGATGGGCAGATCTGTGTTTTTAACATTAATGCAGTTGCATCTTTTATTGTTGGTATTTCTACAATTGTTAAATCAAACCTGTGCAGATCTGGGGAGTTCTGATTTTGGAGAAAAAAAATGTTTTTATAGTTACAAATGCATGTGAATGTTGTTTTGGGATTCTGTTAATTGTAATAGTTGTAATATGTGTTCTGTAAATGCTTTCAGGAAAAACTGGACTTAGGATTTAAGAAAGAGGTGGATGGAATGGGAGTCCCAGATATCAAGTACGGGGATTCTGTGTGTTACATTCAGCATGTGGACACCTGTCTGTGGCTCACATACCAGGCTGTGGACGCCAAATGTGCACGGATGGGCTCTGTGCAGCGCAAGGTAATATTCGCTCATTGGTCATTCTGCAGCCATGGAAAGGGAAAGGCTTGCTGGGTTGTGAGCCTGAACTGGTTGAGCTCTTGGCTTTAGAAAATCAGAACTGTAAAAAACTGAAATTGTCCAAAGTTCTGTGATTCCCCGATAAAGTGACCCGTCTGCTACTGTATGATTAAACAGAAAAATTTTTGTCATTATTTTTTTCTTTGATTTATACCTACTATTTCGACTAGTATTAGTGGGAAAATAAGATTTGCCTTTTAGAAACAATTGTGTTATGACTTGTTTAGAGAATTATAATGTAGAATTAAATATTTTTAGGTCTTTTATTTTGTTAGTTGTGTATATAGTTCATTGATTGAACTTGTTTATAAATAGGGTGCATGAAGAAAAAGTGACACAGTGGTTGTTGATTTGTATCTATAGCATGGTGAAATAATTTATAATAATTCATTACACTTACAGTATATAGCACTCAAAGCACTTTAAAGTAATGGGGACTCCCCTCCACCACCATGTGTATCACATAGAGTGTGCCAGTACACACTCCACACATCAGCTCTCAGTGGGGAGGAGAACAGAATGATGAACCCATTTTAATGCGATTATCTGGAGGCTGTGATTGGTCAAGGCCAGTGGGAAATGTGGCCAAGACACAGGACTAGCACCCCTGTGATCTGAGAAATCTGTTTGGGCCAGTCTGCTTCTGCGCAGCTCATACAGTAGTCCTCATTCTTTCAGGCAATAATGCACCATGAAGGGCACATGGATGATGGACTCACACTGTCGAGGTCCCAGCACGAGGAGTCCCGCACGGCGAGGGTCATCCGCAGTACTGTCTTCCTATTCAACAGGTTCATCAGGTACGCACATCAGGTCCTTGCTTGCTCCCTCCCACTCCCTCTTCATCAGAACCGTGGAATCACAGTTTCCGCCTATAGTCAACGAATTGGAACGACCCATTCAGAATATGATGGACGCCAATGGAATCAAGTTCCTGATAATATTTTCAGTTGTTGTAACACTGCTGTATATACAGTATATTTCACATTAATAAACCTTATAGCTCCACTTGCAGTAATATCAGTTCTATCTGTCTTGGTTATATTTTCATTTTATTCATATTTTCTATAAAGCAGGCATATAATTTGAGTTTTGCCACACTCCTAAGAGAAGCTCTTCCATTAAATTGTGCTTAGTAAATTGTGAAACACTTTTATGGGAAAACAGCTGCTGATTTATCTGAACGGGGAGTGATTATCACAAGAATAATACCTGCAAATCCAAATCAAGTCCTTTGAATAAAATGGACAAGCAGAGGTTGCTGAACTCTGCTTCTCGGCAGTTATAATCAGTCCCTTGGAAATGACATTAAGAAAACTTCACCAAAGTACCCGAACCTAAAGTGAGTGTAGAAGGAGAAAAGTTCATCTCAGACATTAAATGTAAAGTTTTAAAACTCTGAACACGGGCAGCATTGTGGCACAGTGGTTAGGGCTCTGGGTTCAATTCTGGTTACCCCTGGTGTGAATGTGTCTATGTCTGTGTGAGCCCTGCGATGGACTGGAGTCCTGTCCAGAGTGTATCCCGCCTTGTGCCCCTTGCTTGCTGCGATAGGCTTTGGCTCCTTCGCAGGCCTGTAGTAGATAAAGCAAATAAAAAATGGGTTTGGAAAATACAAAATACAGTACACAGCATATGCATTGCTTAAGCAATCAATCTTTAATGGCTCTGAAGAGGGAAGATGTCAGTTTTGTCATGTATTTTAGGGGACTTGATGCTCTGAGCAAGAAAGGGAAATCCTCCAGTTCAGATCTACCAATCGAGTCCGTCAGCCTCAGCCTTCAGGACCTGATTGGCTACTTTCAACCTCCTGATGAACATCTGGAGCACGAGGACAAACAGAACAGACTCCGAGCGCTGAAGAACAGACAGAACCTGTTCCAGGAAGAGGTATTCACCAGGAGTTCTCTGACACTTTGCCTTTGGCATTGGGAATGAGTGAACTATTGTAATTGCCCGGCATTGCCAGGGTTAGGACACTACAGCAGCACATGTCAATTCCACCAGGCCCTAATATATAAGAACTCGAGGATTTGTGTCTACAATGAAAGCACTGGGGACATTGTAGTGGCACTCTAGCTTGAAGAAAACATGACCAATTAAGAGGTATTTTAGAAACAGATCATTTTAATGGGAGTACAGTATATGTTAACTTGCGAAGTGACTTCATTTTAGGTACGTGCGAGTCTACTGGGTTAGGAGAACAGTTCGTACTGCTAGACACCAGATTTCTTGGAAAGCTCTGCTGTCCAACTTTGTGCTGTATTTGTTCTTCCTAGGGCATGATCAACCTGGTTCTTGAATGTATTGACCGTTTACACGTGTACAGCAGTGCAGCCCATTTTGCTGATGTAGCTGGAAAAGAAGCCGGAGATGCCTGGAAGTCGATATTAAACTCATTATATGAGTTACTAGGTAAGATATCATGAAGCATGCAGGACAGCATTAGAAGAATATGCAATATACTGTACCAAATGTATGTAAAAGGAGCTAAAATTTTAAGCATTCTGCAACATACAGGAAACGTGTCTGTCAATGTGATACAGAAAGGTAGAATAATGGCAGGTTTAGCAATACTTCAGTGTTCAGAACCCAACTTGAAGAGGGATAGCTGCAGCATTGTAGCTCAAATCTTTAATAAGGATCCTGGTAGTTTAACATGCTCTGATCTCCTGTGGATATTGCTTCGTTAAGCAAACTGTGAGGAGCAACAACATCTTAATTATTTTCATTGGGATCAAGCTGTGCATAATAATTTTTGAGTCATAATCTGGCTTCTGTTGTAATCTCAACTTTAATCTTCTTTTAATTCTTAAAGGTTGTCAGATAGCTGTATGTATGTCACATGAACCTGGTTTGTTCCAATTTTAATGCGTTACTTTCTCCAAAGAAAAGAAAAATTGCAAAAACATGGTTTTGCAGTCCCAGAACATTATTGTAAGAACAAGACATCTTAACTTGTTAGGAATGCAATTGAAACAAGTTTCTTGTTTTTATTTTCGCTTTCCTTCCCAAGCGGCACTAATAAGAGGAAATCGCAAAAACTGTGCTCAGTTTTCTGGCTCCCTGGACTGGTTAATCAGCAGGTTGGAGAGGTTAGAAGCATCTTCTGGTATGTTTATTTTTCTGTTATTATGTACAATGTTTTAATGCAAACAGTGTTTGGTTCAGCTACTGTACATGCTAATCAGTGTGCTTTAGTTATGCTGTTCACCAAAATCTCACAGATTATACCAGGATGATGCCACAGTTGAGCAATGAGTCAAACTCGAAATTTTAGACAGAGGTCATATTTGCCCTGTTCATTTCCTAATTTGGGTAATATGCTAAAAATATTGCCTGAAAGCAAATGCTGAGAGTCTTTGTTGATGCTGAGTGAATATTTGCACATACTGTATATTAAATATACTTGTTAGGTTTTGTGCCACATTCACCTTAATTAATCTCCCCAAACAACTGCCATTGTTGCTTTGGTGGATTGTAAGGTGTTTAGGATGGTTGAACAAAAATTAACTGGATATTCACACCTCTCCAGAAGGCTTTACCATGTACGGTATAGAAGGTGTTGTAAGCCATGTCACATACAAATCCAATGTATGAATCTCAAAGAGAAACACAAGTACTGTAAACGCAAGGCAATTTGCAAACCGTCACTGCCAACTTGCACAGTGCTTCTCGATGAAACTACTCTATGTACATTTCAGTGTTCCTAATTGTTAGCTACTATATCTAAACTCACGAAAACAAAACAAAAAATCAAGTATTAAACATCTTAACGTTTTCTAATACCATGGTTATGAAGCTGTGGTGGTCTTCACTGGCAATATAAATGGTAAGCGCTGTAGCCTCTCATTCTGTGGGCCCAGACCGACTGGTCTGTTTGCATGTTCTCCCCGTTGCCACGGTGGTTTTTCTCCGAGACCTCTGGTTTCCTCCTCCAGTCCAAAGACCTGCTCCAAGCACTGATTCACCGTGGTCTTTTACTGAAACTCCATGGATTGTAAGACAGTAAATTAAGCATTATTGACAGATACAGGTCCATGTGGGTTTCTAACAAGCAAATATCGTTAAATAGACCCTATAGCAGTTTTCCTGAATATTGAAGGGTACTTACACTGCATACTACTGCCAGGCTTAATCACCTGTACAACTGGGCAGTAGCCAGTCTGTTGCTTGATGCATAAAAAGGCTTGATATTTTGACATTTATTGGAAGCCTGAAGGGCAGAACAGTAACAGTTAGCATTGCTGCATTAGCAGTCCTGGGGCCCCGAGTTCAATTCCAGACCTTGTGTGCTGTCTGTGCGGAGGGTGTATGTTCTCCCTATCTTCCTGTGTGTTTCTTCCCGGGATCTCTGGTTTCCTCCACCACCATTGGCTTTTGGGAAAACTATCCCTGGTGTGGGTGTGTGCCCTCTGACGGACTGGTGTCTCATTCAGGGTTCATCCTGCCTTGTGCCAGGTGCTTGCTGGGATAGGATTCATTTCCCTGTGACCCTAAATTGGAAGAAGTGGTTAGAAAGTGGATGGAAGTCTGAATACAGTTTTCCCCAAAGAATACGTTCATGTGCGTTTTGTTTTTTTGTTTAAAGCATCACTTCAACTGAAGCCAGCAACTTGGGTGTCAGATGTGATTATGTAAATGGATGAAGCTTGCATTGGAAAAAGAAAATCAGGAACAATACTGCTAAGATTTTAGAAGTTTGGAAGAAGATGTTTTGGGCTGATTTGTGCATTACACAGAGGGTGGTTGATTGTGGTTTAGAGATTATTTCAATCCTATGAATTAGGAAAAGGTGATTAGCACATTGTAACATTGCAGTGACGTTTAAATGTATAGAGAAGATGGCCTCTTTGAACGGGTTTCTGTGAGGCCACTAAATTTCAGAAAATGTAGTCTTGTAATATTTTAGAGACTGTTTCAGTTTACGTCTAAATAGAACTGAGTATGAAGTGCTTCTTCATGCTTAAAATCATTCTTCAAACTGATCTTTGTTTTTGCTCTGACACTCTGAGTGTCAGATAGAAGCAAATAGACTTTACTGTTCACTGCGTGGTAAGGAGGAAGCATATCTTGAATTTAAATTGGCTTTGCATAATGAGTCACTGGAAAAAAATCCAAGGTTGTTTTTGGTGAGATGATTCAGAACATAACTGCAGCCCACATAGTGAGATACAGCAGCTCCAGCCAGCCTGTAGTGTCCTTCAGGTTTTTGAATAGACATGAAATCCCTGTGCAAAGAAGCAAAAAGTCTAGCTGTAATCCTAAACATTAATTGTTAAAAAGAAAAATATATATACTGTATGTACTTTATCAGTTCACAGTATTAAGCATTTGAATAGTTTGTGTAAGTTACCATGGTGTCTGATTTATAAGGGTATTTTATTCGCTTTTCAGTTTATACATTAATTAGAAGGAAATCTTTTAAGGTCTAAAAAATTAAACAATGCAAGGAAATGGGCTTGTTGGTCTACTAATGACACGGATATGAGTCATTTCTTGAAAGGTCTTATGGAGTTGGCTTCTCCATCATTAAGATGGAGATGTTTACTCCAAACAACCACCACAGTTGGTCCAAATAGGACATTTTTCTTCTTATTCTGAAAATCCCTTTGTCTTAATTTGTGTTCTCTGGGTCTTGTTTTACTGATGATCTTGTGGTAGTGTATTAGATTAGCTTTACCTTTCAGGAGTTGTACAAAGTCATCTGTGTTCAAAACTGAAGGCTTTTTATTTTATTTTCACCTGTCTGTGTATTACATTGTAAATAAGGAAATAATCTCGATGCTCTTTAAAATTTAACTAACCTGACAATTTTCTTCTGTAATGAGGTGACTAAAATTGCACAGAATATTTTTAATACTAAGTGCACTTTAGAATGTTGAACATATCTTCATTTAAGTTTATGTCTGTGTTTTCAGTGTATCCTAGCTTATTTCTGGACTTTTTTATATCATATTCATACCCTGTCTAAGGAAAGACATGACAGTGAGCCAACATAAAAAAATGATTCTTCAAGATCAGCACTACCCATCTTAGAGCTGTGCCTGTTGTTGTTACATTGAAGTAATATAGTGTGTTCAGAGTTGAATACTAATTAGGTTCCATGTGTATTATGTTGTGTGATTTGGAAGGCAAGTGGTAAGCTCATTTCAAATTGCTATTACTAAGTGATGTGTACACACACAGTACCTAACCTGTTTTTCTAGGTTTTCATTTGTAATTACTTTTCAGAATTGTTTCCCACTTGTAGGTTGTGTGCTACAAATAAATGTAAAATAAAGTCTGATTAATGTGCTGCTTTGGAAAGGACCCTATAAACCCATAGGCTCCCATAGAGGAAACGGAATGCCATTTTACTTCCTGTGAGCTGTTGTTGTAGTGATACACTTTGTTTCTATAGGCACTGTACTTTGCGCTCTTGTCTGCATTAAAGTTCAGTCACATTTCCATGGGTTCAAATATTAAGATCCATTAGCCTTATTTGTTATAGAAGCACAATTCAAGGGCAAAAGCAAGTCAGGACTCCCGCACATTGTCCCAGTGAACAAATGTCCAATACAAGGAATATGCAATGCGTATTATTTCAATAATGCATTGTGAAAACAGTGATTTAATTGCATTAATAACTCATTAGCACCTGAATATGAAGCATTTCTAGTATTCCACATAGAATAATTAGGGCCGGTAGTCCTTAAGACTTACAGTAAGAGTTGTAAACCTGTCATAAAACAGATGGTTATGTTTGGTAACATAAGCAAGCACAGCGATGTTTTGCAGGATTTTTAGAAATGTTTTTTTTTAATTAAAAACACTGGCAGAGGTAATTTGTTCTTGTACCTCACCCCTAGATGAATAATTCATTTGAAATAATGCGATAGAAACGGATGGAGAAGTTGTGCCAGTGAGGTTTCTGACGTATTGAAATGGGATGTACGAAAGCTGGCTGCACGTGTGACACTTCATATTGCACCAGCTTGTTAAGAACTTTGGAAATCGCATCTTAAATGGTCCAAAAAACAGTCCCATAATCTCGACAGCTGTACTGTAATTGCAACATGAAGGAGACTGAGCGGCTCCTTAATATTTTCTCATGTATGTCTTTCTGTGTTGTAAAGGCAGGGAATGGTAGGAAAGGGCATTTTGTGTCTTTGCCGTTTTCTTCCAATGAAGTGAAGACCACATGAAGAACAAGTACTGGGTGCCCTTCAGTACGTCGTGACTTAGAAACCACTGCCATGCCTGAAGTGCTGGACCTGTTGTCCACCCTGTGCGCTCTTGTCTCTGGCTCCATTCAGAGGACTGAGGCAGCAGTTGCTGGTGTCGCCCAGTCAGCATTTTCTCATGTGTTAGCAGTTGTGTTTCACGCACTAGTTAGTTGAACATACTGTACAGATTTTCCCCAAAACAGGTTAGACCTACAAGCATTGTAAATAACTTCCTGTGGCATTTCAGGTTCCCCCCAATGTATTGAGACCAATAGACCGCACACAGGGTTGACCAAAACTCTGCCTCATTCTGTGTATTTGTATAGAAACAAAAAAAGCCTATTCTCAACAGATGCAGAAAGACTGTCCGATATGTGTTGAAAGAAGAAACTCACTTACTTTTTTTTTTGAAGTTGTAATACTGTATGAATGTGCAGGTGATACAAGATTAAAACTTAATAATCACAAAGTTCCCAGCTGAGAAAGTAGTGTGGAACAGTGGTTAGTCTTCAGGACGTACTGAAGCTGGAAGGTTAGACAAAAAGACTCTGCTGTACCATTGAGCGTGGTACTGTACAGTATGTCATGCAAATTGTTTCAGTATAATGCCCAGCTGTATAAACAGGTGTAATTTTAAGGTGCTTTGGATAAAAGCATCAGTAAAATAAATTAGTAATATGGGAAGAATAGATTGCATTATAGTAAGAATAATAATATCCACATCCTCATTAAAAGACCATCTTTTCCTCCTAAATCAGTTTCAGAGATGGCCGTTTCAGAGACTTTGCCACCTCCACACTTCACACGTTAGGTGATGTTCTTCAAAACACCAGTAGTTCTTTCTTTTTCCCCACTCTGTCCTTTCTATCATTTTGGTAGAGGTTATCATAGTCTCATTTGTCCATAAAACTTTGCTCCAAAACTCTACTGGCTCCTTTTTGTGCTTCCAAGCAGATTCTGAAACCTGGTGGAGATAATGTTGGCCTGTCTGGAACCGTCTTGCTCTGCTTTATCACTTATGTATAGATCTTAGCGGCTGAATTAATTCTAAAGAATAATTGCTTTTGTACAGGAAAGTGTTTTAGAATAATCTGCAGTCTGGGAACTGGAACTGTGTTCGTGCTCAAGAGAATTAAGAACAGAATCCCAGATGTACAGTTCATACACAACAGCCCTTTATTATTACTGGAGTTTTGGATGTTTTACTGCTTATCATTCTTATCTAAATACGATTCTGTTAAATACACTTGTTTCTTTGTGAAAGATGTCCATGATATGATATGATCAAATGATCAAAATCTGCTTAATTGTTTTTTTAATTAAAGACAGTTATAGTAATATAGGATGAATTAGAATGTCTTCACCACGCAGTGCAAAATAGTGTATTACTGAAAGAGACACTTTATTCATCTTTGGTGACTTGATAAATGTTGTTCAGTTTGTTTCTCTATCACTGTTTCATTTTCTTTCCAAGATAACTGCATTTTTCTTTATTCTTAGGGATTTTGGAGGTTTTACATTGTGTTCTTGTGGAAAGTCCAGAAGCACTAAATATTATCAAGGAGGGACATATCAAATCAATAATTTCTCTCCTGGATAAGCATGGGCGGAATCACAAGGTATGAAAATAGACATATTTTGGCAATCAGGACATTAGATATCAAAACTTGTGATGTCAAGGTATGAAAATAGACATATTTTGGCAATCAGGACATTAGATATCAAAACTTGTGATGTCAAGATCATGCCATCAACAGGAATGTATATTTTGTGTTAAAACAGTTGGTACTGCATTCGGTAACTATACTGTTTATATGTGAAAAATAAGTTGTTATTCAAAACATGGTCCTTGGTTTCTTTTCAACGGCAGAAGTGTACTATGGAATTGCACAGAGCTCACAAATACTTTTTTCTATTTATGTTTCCCCATTATTCTGTGCACATTATGCCAGCTAGACTTACAGTATTACCAGCTTTTGAGAGCCTCTTAAGGCACAAATTGCCGCAGAAGTCAGTAATTGGTATGATGTTTGCCCTACAGGTTTTGGATGTTTTGTGCTCCCTGTGTGTCTGTCATGGGGTAGCTGTGCGTTCGAACCAGCATCTCATTTGTGACAACTTACTGCCTGGACGAGATCTGCTGTTGCAGACACGCCTCGTCAACCATGTTAGCAGGTAAGACAATTCCCTTGTCCTTCTCCCAGCCAGGCAGTTCTGCCTTGTTGACTTTCCTTTGTTCTGAATGTGTGTTTTTTTCATTGAACCCATCTCTCTCTCTCTCTCTGCAGTGTCCCACCACAATAAATCAGCTGTTACTATAATGATACACATTAAGATAGTAATGGTAAAAGCTCTGTGCCATAGAATTGAATTTGAATCCAGTTTTGGTCAAGGAAGTAAAAGTGAAAAGTTGAAAATCCTGTAAGAGACCCCATTAAAGTGGGAAAAATAACCTTGTTTTTTATCTGAAACTCAGCTCTAAGATTGTTTGATATAAAAAGTAGTGGAAAATAAGTATTTTCTAAAATGTTAAGTATACAGAACATCACATTAGTGTGTAGTGCTTTGTCCAAGACTGCTGTAGATTTTCCATTTTCTCTTGGAGTCCTTCAGGTGTCATTTTCTGTAGGACGTTGTTGATGATGTGTTGTCAGGTGTGTTTATAGGGCCAATGTCAGGGCTCTCAGGCACCATGGAGGAATTTGAATGTCCTTTTTTTCATTCC
Organism: Lepisosteus platostomus; assembly: GCF_059453375.1. NCBI lineage: Eukaryota > Metazoa > Chordata > Actinopteri > Semionotiformes > Lepisosteidae > Lepisosteus > Lepisosteus platostomus. The sequence goes on along the minus strand of NC_142627.1, from coordinate 21,124,871 downwards.
AGTGAGATTTTGTTGTGGATGTATACTTTGTGGTACCATCTTCTAGTATATTTTCTTCTATGGTCCCAAAATCTTGTCCTGGGTTAAAAAAAGGGTGGTTAGCTTCTGTTGAACGTCAAGTGCCAGTGAATGATCTGGACTATATAGCTCTGACCATGTGATGACCATGACCAGAGACATCTGATCACTATGGTGGAATCGGAGTCACTTTTCTAGTTTCAATTTGCTGATTCTGTGATTAAGCAGCTTAAGTCTCTACAAACTGCTCATCAAGTACGTACAAGTTACTGAGATGCCTTTTTCCATCTGAATTTCAATAATTCCCCTGGTGAATCTTGAAAAACGGGTGTCTGGTCACTGATTGGCATTCATCGCACTTCTTGTTGGCATATTTCTTCATACCTTAAAAATTGCCGTTTTGAGCTTATGAGGGATAGGTGCTTAACAAATACAGCCGTTTTTTTGTTTTTTTTACTGTTTGCTTTGCCTTTTTTTGTCACCAATGCATTTCCTTGGATCTTCCAAAGCATGCGACCCAACATTTTCCTGGGAATCAGTGAAGGCTCTGCCCAGTACAAGAAGTGGTACTACGAGCTGATAGTGGACCAGGTGGAGCCCTTTGTGACAGCAGAGGCAACCCACTTGCGGGTTGGCTGGGCGTCAACCGATGGGTACTGCCCCTACCCTGGGGGTGGCGAAGGGTGGGGTGGCAATGGAGTTGGAGATGACCTTTACTCTTATGGCTTTGATGGTCTCCATCTGTGGTCAGGTTAGTATGTCGGACATTCTGTGGCTCATCTACTGCGATGTGAGATTACATTTCCATTCTCTCTTCCTTACTTTGGCTTCACCTTAACCTTACCCTTTTCGAAGTCACTGGGGTGGGGCAGTTAATGTTATGAATTCCTGGCTTCTTTTCAAATGCGCCACAGATCTTAGCCAATACTGGTGTGAAAATTCCAGATTGTGGTTGATTTTGTTAATTTGATTTCATGAATAAGCAACAAGTGCTATAATTTGTTGTCTGTTGTTTTAGTGATACTGTATGTTTCTACTACAGAGGAGCAAAACTAATATCAGTTCTTAAATAGTTTATTGATAAATGTAACACATTTACTGTAACGGATAGGAGCTTTTTAATGAAGCACTTCTAATTCAAAGTTAATTTTCTAATACTGCTCATTACTTCCATGCTTCAGGCATTTTTAACTTCTTTATAGCCTAATTTTTACAGGCAATCCTAATCTTGTTTTAGAAATGATGTCCTTTCCAATAATTAAGTCAGGTGCATTTCTGGAATGCAGTTTCAGCATTTTGTGTTTTTATCTTAGCAGTTTATTTCATCCTTTTTTTAAATTAAAACTAAAGGGGATTAAAATGGTAGCAAAGCAGGGACAGTATACTGTATGCCTGGAAGCTGGTATGGTACATTAAATGTTAATGAGAATGTAGTTGGTCTAATAGGATAAGTGGTGCCTCCTAATCAGTTTTCAGTTTATGTGTTGGCTTTTGTTACCTTTAAGTCCTGTTGTCTCTGTGTCTTCTGTTGTGTGGCGTCCCATTGGAAGGTAATCATGTGTGAAAGTTAAAAGTAAAGCGAAGGCAGAGCTCACAATGGGAAGAATGGGTATAATAGCTGCATGTAACAGGGTTCTCCCTGCGGTCAACACCATTGTAGAGTGTGGCACCCGAGGGGAGCAGTGAACTCGCACTGCTGAAGAACTGTGCTGCAGTCTTTGCCATGTTCTTATAAGAAACATGTCGTCAAATTTGTACCCAATTACTGTAGTTTATTTATCTTTCAAGAAACGGAAACTGCATAACATCTTACAAACCACTGGGGCCGTGTGAAGGATTAGGGTTTTTGTGATTTAAATCCATGAAGAATTCTGGCTGAGTGTCAGGGCTACATACAGATGTAATGTATACTGTAAATCCCAATGTGAAGTGTGTATTGAGAGTTAGATGTTCTGTGTGGGATGGCTATTAAAACTGGCCCACTTTGAGTTAGGTTAGCAATCCTAACCACCCTACAGTGCCTCCCTGCAGGGAAGGTAATATATTGTACAGGACCACGGAGTAATGCTGCATCATAGCACTCTTTCTTGAATCTGCAAAAGGGAAAACAACCTGTGTGAATAATGCTAAACATGTCTTTTCACTCACAGAATAACTTAAAATAGAGATTTTTGCTACAGAGCATGTAAAAAGCTCACGTTTGGACTGCTACACATTTCAAATCTGTTCTACTCTAACCACATCCCAAACTAATGCTGTGAAATGGATCATGCTGCTTACAGGCATCCAGCATCCAGTAGTTCAATATAATGCATGTCAAAGAAGCCAAATAGGATTTTCAGCTCTCCAGTAGTTAGGAAGATCTACATGAAATTCTGCACAGCAGATGTCAAGTAGAAATCACATTTTGAGTGGTGTGTGTTTTTTTCACTCTACAGGCTGTATTGCCCGGACAGTGAGTTCACCCAATCAGCACCTTCTAAGAGCAGATGATGTCATCAGCTGCTGCCTGGACCTCAGTGCTCCGAGTATCTCGTTCCGAATAAATGGCCAGCCTGTCCAGGGCATGTTTGAGAACTTCAATTCCGATGGCCTTTTCTTTCCTGTTGCTAGTTTTTCTGCTGGCGTGAAGTTAGTAATATTCCTTCCTGTTCTCATGCCGACTTAACCATGCATATTCATAATCGTGTTCTGAAAAGAGGGTTAACGATGACTTGTTGTCAGTAATTGGGTCTTAGTGATTTGTAATGGTCTAAAAGCAATGCTATAGGTAATTTTGTCAAATTTAACATGGGACTGCATTGACTGTGATACACAGTCTACATTATGTCATAATGCAATTATAGAAGTTCCCTGAAACATTGGGTTAATAATTTTACTATTGATTTTTATATTATACTGCTTTCTCGCCAACTGCTGACTTAGAACAGGTTTTGACTAATAGACATGCATTCGGAAGCCTTGATAAGATTTAAAGCTGTAAGCAGAGTAATTGTATTATGGCATAACTATGTATTATAAAAACAACTTGCTAGTTTATTAGTACTGCTGTTGATTCTACAGTATGTTGAAATAATGAATAAAATTCAGAAGACTCACCTGCCTGCATTAATATATCCATGCCCAACTAAATTCCGAATTAAGTTCAACAATGTCATACAGTAAAAGTAAAAGTTAATTCCATTCTGAAAAATAGAAAAGAGAAACATGTCATCCTTAGAGCCATCTTCAGTCATCAAGACTGAAATGTGTTTCTCCTTCCTATTTTTCAGCATGGAATTAACCTTTACTTGTTGCTTTGCTGTCAAGACATGCTGATGTACTGTAGCTCCGCACTCCAACAATTATGATTTGTAATTTAATAAACTGTTAATTTCAGGGAAAGTCACAACAGTGACAGCGCAGTGTGGTAATGATAAATGAACTCATTATGCAAATGTAGTTAGACTGAGTAACTAACTAGTGTGCTCCAGTAGGATCAGTGAGTGAAAGTGCAGCACTGCTGGATCACAAAAACTTAAAAAAGCAAATGTTCAGATTCTTTTTAGGAAATGCAGGCTGGACAGCAAGTGTGTAAGGCTAGGTGAAGACATTAGTTTGGTGGACTCGTTTAAAATGATCTCGAGCAGAGTTATGCACCTTTTTATGTCTCTGCACCCCTCAGAGTACGTTTCCTGTTGGGGGGCCGCCACGGAGAGTTCAAGTTCCTGCCCCCTCCTGGTTACGCCCCATGTTTTGAAGCTGTCCTTCCCAGAGAGAAGATGAGAGTGGAGCCCAGCAGAGAATACAAGCAAGACCACGGAGGCACCCGAGACCTGCTGGGGCCCACTGTCACCCTAACACAAGCTGCCTTCACACCGACACCTGTGGACACAAGCCAGGTACTGTTAGGAATCCCTGGTAGGAAGATACACGGATCCTGTGCAGACGCAGGCACGGGTGATAGATGAGGCAGGCGAACAAACCAAAAGGAGAGGCAAGGTCGTAGTCAAAAGGCGAAAGGCAAGTCGTAATCCAGGAAGTTCTCCGGTAGCAGACAGTCCGAGGCGAGAGGCGAGGTGCAAAGTCGAAAAGGCAGAAGGGGAATCCAAAATCCAGAATAAACGAGGTACGGGGAAAAAAGCCAGGTAGAGCTCTCAAGGAGTAGACTCAATACCGAGCAGTGGGAAACAGGTGAAGAGGGTATAAATAGCAGTGCGCACCGCACCGTGAGTGTGCGCAGGTGGTTTAACTCGTGCGGCGGCGTTTGTTAATAATCACCCGCTGCTGGGGCTGATTAGCTCGCTTACGATTTGATCTTGACTGCCTGGTGGTCGTGACAGGTACAGCAGATTACCTCAAAGCACAGCCCGGTTTGCAATGCAGTCCGACCTCTAGCCAGTGAGTAATTCTTGTTTCATTGTTGTCGTTGTTAGATTGTCTTGCCTCCTCACTTGGAGCGAATTCGTGAAAAACTGGCAGAGAACATTCATGAGCTCTGGGTTATGAACAAGATTGAGCTGGGCTGGACCTATGGAACAGTAAGTAAGCATAAAGTCCACATAGGCGGTCTTGACAAAGGGATTATACATTTCTCATCCCTATCGGCAAAGACTGCAAAAAAAATGTATACTGTTAATATCAGGTCCAGGAATTGGAATTTAAAGAAAGCACGTTCAGGTATTTCAAACAGATATGGTCTTTCTTCTTTGACATGCTAATTCAGAATGTTTTTGTCTCCCACTTTATTTATTGTTTTTGAATCTGCAAAACACAATTAAGGTAATGGATACCATTAGTTTTTCTGTGATGGCCCAGTTCAATAATATTTTACATCTTTTTACGTCAAGAATTTGTTGCATATGCTTTAAAAAGCTGTGGAGCAGCTGTTGATACCCTGTATTTTAATACTTATCAAGGATACTGAGGTGTACAAATAGTTATAATATATCACTATTAGGCACAAATATCCTGGCAGGCATGTGAGTCTCCAGGAAATAGTTATAGTTTAAAGTTTAATTTGACTTTATTACTGTATTTTAAATGAGAGCTGTGAGAGCAGCAAATTGGATCTAATTATTCTGTAGTTTTTCATTTCAGTTAGCCCAGAAATTCTCCAATAAATTTCTAAATGTTATAGTTTATTAATTCAGTTCAAATAGAATACCACAGAAATGTCTGTCTTCGTACCTTTGATCTTTGTATAATACATTACATTAGACTATTGCAATTTGGTCTTATTTTCGGTGTGCAGTTTGTATGTTCTCCCTGGGTTCATACGGGTTTGCTCCAGATTCCTCCCACAGTCCCAAGACATACTGGTAGATTAAATGGCTCTGGGAAAATTGATCCTGGTACTGTATATCCGTGTCTGCTCTGCGATGGACTGGCATCCTGTCCGGGGTAGATCCCGCTGGGCACCCATTGCTTGCTGGGATGTACTGGATGAAGCGGATTAGGAAATGGACTGATGGATGATAATTAAATTAGTTAGTGTTCTTAACCAGACTTTAAAGGTGTCATTTTACAAATATATTCCATTACTGAAATGATATAAAACTGGATATCCTTTCACCATGGCAGAGGTATATCTCCATTGCTTTGTTTATTTTCTTAAGTAAACGCTATCGTTTGCAGGTGCGAGATGACAACAAAAGGCAGCATCCGTGCCTGGTTGAGTTCTCCAAACTTCCTGAACAAGAACGGAATTACAATTTACAGATGTCCCTGGAGACACTTAAGTGAGTTTCAAGCTCCAGTACCTTGAGACAAACTTCAGGGGATTTGATCATATTTGCTTCAGAACATGACATAGGATGTTCCTCTTATTTAGGAAATCCATGCTAAATAAGTTAAAGAACAACGGATTACACTCTCTGCGTGAATAAAGAAGGTAAATGTGGCTATAGCTAGACAGTTGTTTGACTAAATGTTCAGCTTGGTCATACCTGTCAGTGCCATTCAGTGTCTTGGGAAGGGAGACAAGGAGAGGATTTGCTGAGCACAGCTTTGATTGTTCTTAGATTTTAAGGATACAGTATGCAATTGTACAATAAGCCCTGTATACTCATTGCTTAGTGAATGCACAAATTACACATCAGAAAGTTTACTGCATTTTCTTTTGTGCAAAATGATTCAGTGCATTAAAGGCATTTTTTCACCACATATGCATTATGGGATTATGGAACAATTCTAGTTAATTTCTCAAGACGTGTTGCTTATCTGATACCTTTTGCTTGTGTGACTCTTCTGTAAAAATGAAGAAGTGATCTTAATACTCTCAGTCTGACTTTGGCTAGCAACTGATGACTTCCCCAGTCATTCAATTTCAAGTGCCACTGAAAATCATCTGACATTTGTAATGTTAAACGGAGGCCTCTTTCAACTGTATTATTATTAAACAGATGTCTGTCACTTAAATGTATGCCCAGCTGCAGTAAAGCCATCATGAAGGCATTTGTTTCACATCCTTTGCTCTAGGGAAGAATTCCGAAAACTCTGAGCACAACGTTTTACACCTACGCTGTAGCCAGATGGCAAATAGCGTGTTTATAGTTTAAAATAGCTTTGATTGTCCTGTCAATCAAAGCAAATAATGTTCTGTCTAAAACATTTGTCAAAGAATGTTTTTTACAAGAAAAGTGACAAATGAAAAGGGGCAGTTTGGCCCTTATTTCTCTACCATTTGCTGCATTCTGATCAATATTGTGTTATTGTGAATTTTTGCTTATTAAATTATTTCTTGAAGTGTCTGAGAGAATCAGCATGTCTCTTGATTTTGTAATGTCCACGGCACTTAAAAAATACCTCCTTGTCCTAAATGCAGTCACACGCACAGTAGGTCAGGATTACTGTAAATCAAAGCCTTCTTACTTCCACAGAATGCAAACCTGCCATCAGGTACAGTACTTGTACACTGTGACTCGTGTCCAGGTACAAGGTTTAAGAACATCAGACCCCAATCTGTTATGTGTTATTGAGACCATTCATATCCTTCTAATGTGAAGACATCCACTTACAAAATATTTATAACTAAACAACTAGTACATACTAGTACATTAGCAAAATGACAAAATGACACTTTATATGGTCACATTTTTACCAAGTATTATGGATGTATGATTTAAATAGCTAAGGAACAAGTAATAGGTTTATTCCATGCTGAAAAAAAGAAGAAAGAGAACACAACGTTTCGGCCGTGGAGCCTTCTTCAGGTCTGAAGAAGGCTCCACGGCCGAAACGTTGTGTTCTCTTCCTTCTTTTTTTCAGCATGGAATAAACCTATTACTTGTTCCTTTGCAGCCTATGCATGCTGACGCAGCTACCCACCTGAACTTTAAATAGCTAAGATTGGTTCGTACACTTTAAGGAAGCCTACAGGTACAATTATTTTAGACCTATCAGGTTTAGCAATTATCAGATCCCTTTTTCTCCTGCCTCATTTGACCATATTAGTGTCTAAATATTTTTAATGGAAAAAAAAAGGTAAAACTCATAACTGCCTTAAATACATATTTCCAATGACTAATTTCTTTAAATATTGAAATGACTGCCAGTGACTGCCCAATTTCAGGAACATTTTTCATACCTTTGGGACAGCTTTATTATACTACTTAATGCTCTTATTTCAAGAACAGGCTCAGGAGAGTGTAGCACCTCAGTCACACAGAGTTCTATCTAAATGCAAAAAAACATGAGCGACTTCAATTTCTGAGTTAAATACTGCCAAAGCTTTTCTTTTAATTAAATATGTCATATTTTAATGAACTGAGCTAACGATTACAGCATGAATGTACAAAGGAATTAAGTTTCTATTATTATAATTTCAAGGGTTTTCTCAAACTACTAAAGGCAAAAATCTTTTAAAACGAGTTACTGTATATCTTTATGGATGAGGAAAAGGTTTACAACTAATGCAATTTATATAATTATTTTAATGTTTAATGACAATTATTTAATGTATATGAGATGTGGGATAGTCTTGGTCTTGTGTTTAGAGCGTTTTACTGAAAAAGCAAAGCCAAGACCTTTAACTATTTACAGTACTGTACATGTTAAAAGGACAGCATAGGATTCTAATGGAAACCGTCCAGTCGAATTCTAATTCAGGTTCTGCTGATTTTGCTGTTTTTGCATTAACTGTATGAGAGAGGATTCATATGGAAATAGATGGCTCAGCTCTACATATTCCTCTCAGTATCATGAGCAAAAAAGAGTTCACAATTGTATATTTTATATTTCAAGGACACTCCTTGCTTTAGGCTGCCATGTGGGAATTGCAGATGACCATGCCGAGGAGAAGGTGAAAAATCTTAAGCTTTCCACAAAGTAAGTAATAATTATAATTTTCCTACAAATTGTGTTGGCGTGTGATGCATCGTCTGATGTAAGTGGTCTGGCATTGAAACTTTCTGGGCTCATATTGGTACTGTCAAATGGGATTACTGAGCCCATTGATGCTTTTCCTTGGGTGTGTGACTAATCTGTAGATATCATTAGATCTACTCTTGGAACAACTGTGGATGATTCTTTAGACAACACCATTATTTGCGGTCTCTGAATTTTGTTACTAATTCTGTGGTTATTTTTTCCTGAACCTATAGTATTCCTGTCCTATTTAATTTATGCAACTGTCCTATTGAATTTTCTTAGTCCTGTTCTGTCACTTGCTATTCTGCTATGGAGTGTAAGATTGTACTGTAATTGTAGTATGCATTTTTGTTGCCTTTGGTACAGCTATGAATTGACAAGTGGTTACAAGCCTGCTCCAATGGATCTGAGCCACATTAAGCTGACCTCAACCCAGGAGGCCATGGTGGACAAGCTGGCAGAGAATGCGCACAATGTCTGGGCCCGAGACCGAATCAGACAAGGCTGGACCTACGGGATCCAGCAAGTAGGTTTTTTTTTAGCACTTGGGATTTGGCTAGATGTCACCATGACTGGTATTGAAGTGGGTGGCCAGGAGGGTGCAGATGTGACCGCTTGAAAGCCTTTAAATATTCGTTCAGTCTTTAATAGTTTAATACCCTAATGATGTAGTTGAAGTGGTGTTTGGTGAAACAGGCACTTTTCACAGACTCCTTGGCTTTTGGCTTGGGTTTTTTGTGATGGTTTAAGGAAAATGATGGCAGCAGGAAAGAAAATGCTTTCCAGACTGGCATCATGCTGGTAGCGTGGGCAATTAACATCTTCATTGAGTTACCATATCAGAAACCAAAAGGATAAGAAGGCGTAGCTGTTACTTGCAGAATCCATGGATGACATACAGTACTGCAAAACCTGCAGAAACCCACTAAATTACTGTAGTGGCAGAATGTTGTTTGTTTAGATAAGATTAACCGAGCGTCAGTTGCACTAAGTTTAATCTTTAGATTCTCTTGAGATCTGAAGCAATTAAGCAGAAAAGACTTTTAATTAATGTAACTGATTTAGGTCATGACTTTTCTGCTTAAGATTATCTCTGATTAATTTCCCCAAGTTTAACATGCTCCAGACAGTGGACAGTTTTGTAAGTTCCACTGTGTACAAGATATGAAAAGATCTTGATGTTTATTTTTTTTTTTAATATAGTGTAGGTATTAAGGTTACTCGGTGTAATAAATGTATTTCTCAAAGAAAATGTCAAATTTCATACCACAAATATGCATTAATTTAGAATTCTGGTATTGGTTGTCTAGAATGATTTTGAAGACTTTAATGAACATTTCCCTTCCATAATAAACTGACAGCGGCTCACGTGTTCTTGAATGTGGTTGACTATGCTTTTTTTTTAGGATGTGAAAAACAGAAGAAACCCCCGTCTTGTCCCTTATGCCCTCCTGGATGAAAGGACCAAGAAGTCCAACAAGGACAGCCTGAGAGAGGCAGTCCGAACTCTTCTGGGTTACGGCTACAGTTTGGAAGCACCTGACCAAGATCACGGTATGTGGATAGAGTTCAAGCCTGGGTCATGTTGTTACATTACAAGACTCAAGCACGTACAGTAGTAACTGTGAATGAAACGTTGTTGAGGTTCCCCTGTATACCTCTAGCTTTAAGTCAAGAGATTGTCACAGGTCATTTTTTTAAATCAGGTTTTCCAGCACTTTCCAAGACATTGTTTGTAGTAGTATTGCCCACACTGTTTATTTTCTAACTCTCATAGAGATAAATGTTGTCCAGAAGAGGTGTGAAGTCATCTGTTGAATGCAATTACAAATCAAGTTACAGTAAGAAATATTTGAGAGTGTTGATTATGGTTACAAATTGGCAATGGATTTAAATTCCTTTCCATATTCCTTGATCTGTATTACTTTTTTTATGTTGGAGAAATACCTTGCAGTCTTTATAAGCATTTAGCTTGCTTAAAATGCACATAGAAGGTTTATATTTCAGATTTCAGAAAATGAATTTGACAGTGTCAGTGATTAGCCTCTATGAAATCAATGTGTGCACTGAAATTAAGGGAAACCCAGAGCATCCTGCTTGGCAGATAGTGTTATTGACAAATATTAATTCATTTTAAGTGCATCTGACAGATTGAAAAGTGTTCAGATGTTGACAAGTGGCAATTCCCTGGATACATACCTTGTTAATGGATACAGCAAGCCTCTGCTGTATACAGTATACCTGCTGTACCGAATGAGACAGAACTAGGATTCAACATCAGTCTTTCCACAGGGTCCTCATGCCTACTGCTTTACAGTAGTCATGCAGGTCAGAGATGCTGAGTAATGGTATTACCATTGTAGGGGTGTCTGATGACTGTAGTTTGTTAGGTAAGCTACATCACATTGCCCAGCCGGAGCTGTAGGTGTTGCAGGAACCTCTTACTGTAGATCATACCTCTGAATCTAAAAATCCTGTTGTTGAACTAATTGGCAAGGTCTGAGTGAATCAGTCAGGTACTTCCTTTCAGGTGATGCTGTCCTGGGGATACTATAGATAATACTATTTATAATAGTTTTATAATAGTTTCTTTAAAATACCATTTCCTAACATCATGTTATGGATTATTAGGAGTGGAAATAAAGGTATTTCTCAGGTCTTAAAGCATAATAACTAATTCATATTCATATAGAATTCTCAATATTGGAAGTAAGACTCAAGTATACAAAAGTTCATTGCCATTTCTGTAAATAGTAACAGGTCACTTAGACACTGTCAACCATAGTCAGAGAAATTCCCTGAAGAATTATGAGTGCTGAGACACTCACAAACAGCAAGTGTTTTTGCATTCTAAACCTGGAATCTAAGGAAATATAAAACAAAACACAATTACCTTTTTTTCTGCAGCATCAAAATCCAATAAATACTTTATTTTAAAACATGTTTTAAGTCCCTTGTGAGATTCATTTGTTACCTGTGTTTGATGTGGAAACACATACCATACTGATATTCACTTGTGTCGATTTAATCATCTTAAAATGACATTTATAAGAAATCCCGTTGTTAACCCTGATGTTGGGTTTCCCTCTGGGAAAAAAAAAACTTGCAGTATTTTGGATTGAACATTATTTGTATTACCAAATTTACAGCTTTGTTATGGTGATGGAAATTTATAGTGCACAAAAGCACTCGAGTATGAATCAGTATTTCTTTAGAGCTGTTTAAATTCGGCGAAACCTCTACAGGATTGTTGAATTGGAGCGGTTTATATGAAATCAGCCTGATTGACAATCACCTGGCAGCAGACCTGAACTAAGAGCAGGGATGAAGGTGCCTGTGGAGTGAGCTCTCAGGCCTGAAGATTGTCCGATATTATAAAACATATCTTCCTGCCAATTGTATACAGTATCCTTGTTTTCCCCGATTACCATGGTCATCTAGTGTTGAACAAATTACGCCAGTTAAGTCAGTGCTCAACTGTCAGAATGTTTAGCAATCAATCTTTATTGCAAATAATGTTGTGAAATTGTTAATGCCTTCGAGAGAAACAGGAAGTCGATCTTTTTAAATTGTGCTCTTCTGCTCGGAGGCTATGTCAATGGAAAACTGAACTCTTACATACTCTGTAGTCTGCTTCCTGGCACCACTGCTGTGCCCGGGCAAGCCAGAGCTTGTAGCTGTCAGTCTCCCTGGAAACTGCGTGCATCTGCACGAGGGGTCAGAAACGTCCCGGAGAGGTTCAGACTTGCTTGGGCCGATTGTCCCAAACACCTTGCTCCAATTGACACGTGCTAATTCCATCAGCGCTGGATCCTTCGACCCTGCCCTGCCCCGTCATGTGCTCCGTCATGGAGATACCTCCCGACGTGGGTGGTGCTCTCAGCCTGACTAACCTGCGTCTCGGAAAGACTAATCAGCCTGAATCCTGCCCGAGAGGTTCCGGTCCGTCCACACCTGCTCTGCCCGTCTGTAAGCTGCTGCTTTCGCCAAGCACCCGACCAGTGGCTCCTTTCCGAACTTCCAGCCTTTAATCCTGCCCGGATCAGCCTTGACAGCTGTGCCCCCCCTCCCCCCTTATTTCACGGATCCGCCCCCCTGCTATTGCGTTCCATCCTGACACGACAATCTCCATCGGCCTCGGCTCTCCGTCCTAGTTCGGCGATCCCTATCCGTTCTTGTCAGTCTCCGAGCTTTCACTGGACTCGACTATTGGACTGTCAGTGAGAAGCGACTTTCCTCTCCTGCTCAAGGCTTCACAAGTACAAGACACTGTGGCGGCAGACAGTGCGCTCAAAAGGGCCTCATGTTTTCAGTACACCGGGAATCCTGGGGGCTAGACAAGTCTGTGTTCCTGTTTGTGTCATACACATCATCTTCTGAGTTTACATCAACCCCCATGGTAAAATTTCACCTTACGAAGGAACGTATTAATGACTTCAAATAAGTAATGACATTTGTTTCCGTTTCTTTTAAGCCACAAGGTCCGACATCAGCAATATGTCTGCAGAGAGGTTCCGCATTTTCCGAGCGGAGAAGACGTACAGCGTGAACTCGGGGAAGTGGTACTTTGAGTTTGAAGCGGTCACTGCCGGGGAGATGAGGGTTGGGTGGGCAAGGCCTGGCTGCCTGCCTGACCAGGAGCTGGGCTCTGATGAGCAGGCCTTTGTTTTTGATGGCTTCAAGGTAGGCACAGAAGTCTTTATGTGAAGATTTAACACGTCAAGTGATTCAGCCTGCTACAGCCCCATGCGGTGGCTTGTAATATAACCAGGACAGCAAATTCAAAATTTCAGTTTTTTTTTTATCCAGTCAAGCAATTTGTGCTTTTGTGATCATGAGATGAATGTACTGTCATTTTATTATACTTTTAGGTAATTCCATGATTGCGTTTGATGATATTAAAAACAGACTTTACGTTAAATCAAGTAATTTCAATATTTGGTTGCATATACAGTAGTACCTCTGATGGTGTACCCACACACAGTCTGCATCAGTATTAGTGCAGGTCAACAGGGTCATTTCTCCAAAACGTCACGAACTAAACATTTTACAATGTGATACACTGGAAATTAATCTTTGATCGACACTAAAAATAAAACTGGAATAAACCAAATGTGTTGATCTGGGATGAAATAATGCAAACAAGTTAGAAGTGCTGTTGACATTTAAGGAATGTATTACCACTACAATTTTGGGGAAAATTCAGAATTTGCATAGCAGGAAAGGGTGGCACAGCGGGATGGTAGTTGCCTTTTTCTGACTTAAAGAGTTTGGGTTCCAGCTATGCGGTACCTTGTGTGTGGAGTTTGCATGTCCTATCCATGGCAGCATGCTCGAAGTTTTTCTTTAGCTTTCTCTCCAGCTTTCTTGCCCAGTTCACAGACACGCTGTGTTGTCCCTGCTATGTGATGCACTGGTATTGTATCCCATTGGTATATTACTATGTACCCATGGACTCACTGCCACCCTATATTAACTAAGAATTGATAGAAAATGGATGAAGCAGTAAAATACTGTAATATCATATTTACATGATAGCATCCCAAGTAAAGTAAGATAGTTTGTTCAGGGGTCTTCCTTCTGCGCCCGCCTGCTCTGTACTGTGACTCCTGCCAGTGTTACTGTGCTGTCATTCTGGGTATACTGGTGTACTGAAATGAGCACATCAGTAATTAAAGACAACCAGAACAACATTTTTACACCCATCACCACCACTATGCAGAATGTCTGTTCATATTGACATACTGAAGTAAACCTTTAGGTGAATCCGAATCTCATCACCCCTCTATTTTCAGTCAGTATCAGTATTATCCTCGTCTTTCCCAGAGTCCCAGGGGACAAGGCGAGACGAGGCCCCAGACACACGCACACGCACAACTTTAGTTAAGAGGGCAGCGTAGAGGCACAGCGGGAGGAGACAAGAACAGCGAGAGAAAACCCCACTCAGAGCAGGCCCCGGACTGAAATCGAACACAGAACCCCGAGCCGCAAGGCAGCAACTTGATCGATTGCCTTGATTTCCCTCATCACGTTTTTAAAATCACAATTCTATTTATTGTTCTCTGCTCATTTATAGTCCATGTTAAAATACAATTGAATGACTTTAAAATGATTAGAGATTTAAATCTCTTGAAGCTATGAAGATTACTAGTGATAGGAGGCTGCTTGGCCCTTCTTTCATACAATAAGTTATGCTTTATAGATAACAGAACTCATGACTGTGTATCACATAACCTGTAATACCAGTGCAAATATATTTGTTTTAAAAATCAGAACAGCCCCTGGTGTCAAATCACATTAGGGACACTTGGGATCTTCTGGCATACAAATGCAAACGTTAAACATATTCAGAAATCCTGCACATTCTAGCTTTCTGCTTGAGAAACGACTTTTCCATCTGGCAACCGATGCCAGAAGTAGTTATTAAATTAATATGAAATAATATTGTTTGTATAATGAATTTCTTAAATAATATTAATGTACAAAACCACACTGTAGACCAGCTAAACATTTACACCCACAGTGCCAGACTAGACTCTCTGTGTCTTTGTCTGTTACTTATATAACCACTTCACATTTTGTGTTTGTCATTTCCACATGTTCCTTTGTCTGTAATGTAATCCTTAAGGATACATTTAAATGATAGCCCAGAGGGAGTTAATCTTTCCTTTGAATGATTCATTTTGCTCTTGCTGTCAGATTCAGGAGGCAAGATTATTTTCGGTGTACATATTTGCTTTATTTTCTACCTCCATGTCGGAATTGCAGAGATGGATTGGAAAATAACTGTAAAAAAGTGAAAACTAATGATTTGCTTTTGAAGCCGGGACAAATTATGGAGCGTGTAATTACAGTGTGGTTGTCTTTGGCATTGCAAAAGGGTACTTAAAGCAGCGGCTAAACATTGTTTGTAGCCGACAAGCCCTGCAGAGGTTTAGAGGGAGAGCTGTGCTAATTGCAAGGTGCAGGAGCGAGAAGGTTGTCATTAAAGAGAGGAGTCTGGGGTGACTGCGCTCTTTGTTTCAGGCACAGCGGTGGCACCAGGGTAACGAGCACTTTGGGCGGTCCTGGCAGTCGGGCGATGTGGTGGGCTGCATGGTGGATATGAACGAGCACACCATGATGTTCACGCTCAACGGGGAAGTCCTTCTCGATGACTCGGGATCAGAACTGGCATTCAAGGACTTTGAAGTTGGGGAAGGTTAGTGCCTGACCTTTCCAGCCCTCTGCCTTCTCCCCAGCTCAAGTTTTTTTTTAAACCTACAGTATGTTGGGCGGCCTTCTTCATATTGAATTACACATACAAAAGGTAATTAGATATGATTAAAGCAGCCTGAAACATCAATAGCAAGGTCATCTGGAAACCTTTGGGGTTAGGAAAAGCAAGGTGTACATTTACCACTTGTGCTGAACTCATTCTCTTGTTCCTAACCTAAGGAGGTGTGCCTACATATCGACAATATAATTATAAGACAGTAAGAAACCGTTTTGTAAGCTGCCAAAGGAGATAGAAATGAATGAACCATCATCTTTATCTGGATGATGATCTTAAATATATCTCTGCACTCCTGAGGGCCACAATGCTGATCCAGCAGAGGAGGAATTGCTACCTCTAGTAATCGATTTGAAATGTGCATACTAGTAGATGGATGTCAAATGTTCTGGTGGTTTATGAGATGTTTCTTTGTGCAGGCCTAGACAACAAACTGTACTGCATACTTACAGTACATAGCAAGAATAAGCATTGACAGTGCTACCTGCTTCACTTTGTTCTGCACTATTTTCTTGCTTTTCAAAGAGCTATCAACTTGTCTGCTAATGCATTATAGTTTAGATATCATACCAACATTTAAATATCATAGCAGAAGTCTGTTTTGGGGAATACTGCATACTATTTGACCTTCTTCTCTCTTATTTTCATTTATTCCTCTCTTAAAAAGGTTTTTGTTTTGCGTTTTATACTCCTGTAATTTAGGACTTGCTGTTCTTGTGCTTGCTAAGTTCTCAACGGCTGGGCAATGATTTTCATGTCATATCACTTCCATGTTTAACCCCAATCTGACATGAATACAGCTTTTAATTCACTGAAGTTATTCCAGAGGAAGGTTTTCTCTTCGTTTATATTGGTATATCTTGATTTCACTGCAGTGTGGCATTTTCATTTTTACGTGAGTGCCATCTACTGGTTGTAATGACATACTCCTACTCTTATTTTATTATTACCCTGATGCGTCATAATAAAAATGTTGAAAAATTTCTTTTTATGTTGTGTGTGCTAAAAGGTACTTGAAAAGTGACTGTGGGAGACAGAAGTCTTTCTCTGTTTTATTTCATTCAACTCTATTTTTGTTGTTGGTTTTATGCACCAGGGTTTATACCCGTTTGCAGTCTTGGCGTTTGTCAGGTTGGCAGGATGAATTTCGGGAAGGATGTCAGCACCCTAAAGTACTTCACAATCTGTGGCCTGCAGGAAGGGTTTGAGCCCTTTGCTGTCAACATGAACAGGGACATCACCATGTGGCTGAGCAAACGGCTGCCACAGTTCATCCCTGTGCCCTCCAACCACGAGCACATAGAGGTGAGGACAACCTGCCAGAGCCCCCTGCCTTTCACACTTCAGCAAAACGCAGTGGATTTGAAGTTTTTAGGAATGAAAAACTGAAATGATATTCTTAGTGTTAAATAATGGACTTTATTTTTTTATTTTTCCCCCCACATACTAAATTAGTAGCAACCCACGTAAATCTCAGATTTATAAAGTACCTATCCTGGTTTTGCCCCTCTGCTCCCAGGATATTTCAATGAGAAGTTTATCAGAGATAGATTTGTATGAACTGCACTATTTTGCCTGAATGTATGCAGATCACAATTAAAATACATTACATTAAAATAATAACAGTAAATTGTGATTAGTGTGCCCGTTGTATAGAGAATGGACTAGACTAATCACTGCACTTGTGCTGGGAGTTTTTTTTTCCCCAGCGTTTCTGAATCCAGCTTAATCAGTGACGCTGTGTTCTAATGCAAACCGACCTGCTGTCCTTGTCTCAAGGTCACGAGGATAGACGGGACAATTGACAGCTCGCCGTGTTTGAAAGTCACACAGAAGTCGTTCGGATCTCAGAACAGCAACACGGACATTGTGTTCTACCGCCTGAGCATGCCCATCGAGTGTGCCGAGACCTTCGCCAAGCCTCCCGGGGGCACTCTGCCCTCCGGTGGCGGCTTCTTTTCTCCACAGAAGGACCTCGATGACTTTGACACAGATTCAGACTTCGAAGTTCTCATGAAAACGGCTCACGGACACTTGGGCTCCAATGGACCGGAGAGGGAGAAGGACAAGGATGAGTTCAACAATCATAAAGACTACACCCAGGAAAAGCCTTCCAGATTAAAGCAGAGGTTTGAGCTGTGCTTTCTGACACTATGCTTCCTGGCACAAACATACAGTACTACATTCAAATCCAAGCTCTATAGTTGGCCTTGGAAATGTTTTTGGATCACAATCTCATAATGTTCTGCGGAACTGCCAGGGGACCGTACTTAGTCAATATTTACTGAAGACTGTACATTTCATAGTATTTCACCAACAAAACCAGAAAACTTTTACAGAAAACCTTTTATCAATCGAAAGCTTCCAGGAGCTTCACAAAAAGTTTTCAGAACCGAAATACACCGAGGCAGTCGATCACAATAACACTTTTTATCTAGGCTATTGGAACTGAATTTTGAAACTGACCGCCTCAAAAAACTGGTCTGATTGGTGGAAAACGCTGTCATTCATTGTATTATCAGCCACTCAGAGCCCTTAGGGGATGGGACTTCCTCTGGGAGCCTCTGGCTGCACTCTAGCTGTAATCCAGCTGTCAGTCATTGACACAGCAGGTGGTAATCAATCAGATTCTTATCAGTGGTAATTTTTTCACAGCTCAAGGCCACTCTAAAGTTTTTTTCAATGCCTAACAGCAGACAAGGCTCTCTAGCACTGCCTTAAGGCTTTTTATAACAATTGCAATAGGTTTTACACATTTTTATTGGCTTTCAATAACTTTTAGAAATAGTGGGGGGATGCGAGAAATTTCATTTCAGGTCCAGTCTTCACAAAAAATGATGTAGAATTTTTTCAAATTCATCAATTTTTCCCAAATTTTTCTCCAAGCTAGTAGACACCTAGGACAAGGCCAACACGCACTTTGAGCCAACTGACAGGCCTAAAAGTGGAAAAAAATTATCTTTGAAGACAAGAAATCGGTTTTGCGCCTGCTGTTTTTTTTTTAAATAACCTCAATGCCAAGGGGGTTAGCTTCAATTTAAGACCTGAACCAGGCTCCTGCTATGTTCTGCTGCTGAGATATAACAATGTTTAAGAGGAGAAAATTCCAGGTGGAAATTGGCTCTAGAGGCCTGTTTCATATGGTGTCACTGAATGGAGTGTGACCTGTTTTCTGTAGGTTTATGCTGAAGAGAACGAAGCCGGACTATAATACAAGCCACTCGTCGGCTCGTCTGTCCGAGGAAGTGCTGGCCGATGAGAGGGATGACTACGAGTATCTGATGCAGACTTCCACGGTACTAGGCTGTTTTAGTACTTCCACATCTGGTTCTAAACATTAACATGCTTTTAAAACAAATGATGACCTAGTCTGTACCTTATAAACACTCCCTGGGGTGGGGTGTCACTTGCAGGTGTTTCACTTTCCTGAGGAGAAGGGGTTCCCCTCATAGACTCTTCATGTCCCCCAACCTTTTTTTTTTGCTACACAATTATCTTTGTTTTAACTTCCAACATGTTTCATTGTTTTTATGTTCTGCAGGTTAAATGTTTTTCTTTAAGCTGAGAGGAGTTTAAGCCCTAAACCTCATGTAAGCACTGCTGCTTCTCTGTGCGACATCTAGTGTATTTTGTGCTTCAGCTGTCTCTGTTCCTTCTGGCCCCTGTGCTTCCCTGTCTCCTGTCTCACTATTGGTGTCTCTGTGAAGACGAACGGTGAGGAACGAGGGACTGAGTACCATCTGAAGGAAAACATGTTCCTGTCTTCCAGATTGAACTGCAGTGTTTGAAGCTTTATTTTTTTGTTTCATCCAGTCTGTTTTTTATCCTTTGTTTGTTTTATTTTTATTTTTTTTTGTCTCTCTCAGTACTATTACTCAGTGAGGATCTTCCCTGGCCAGGAGCCCACTGGTGTGTGGGTGGGCTGGGTCACCTCTGATTTCCACCAGTATGACACTGCGTTTGACCTGGAGAAGGTCCGCACAGTGACGGTCACGCTCGGGGACGAGAAGGGAAAGGTCCATGAAAGGTTGGGAACCTCATGAGCAGCTTTCCTAGTGGTGTCTGGTGATACAGCTCATGGTTTATTATAATATATAATACAGACGTGGTCTGCAATTGTTATACACGCATCAGGAGCTGTTTTCCACTTCTAAAGAAAGTATATTGCGTTACTTTATGGCTCTTGTCTATAAAATAAAGGTATATAGTGTACTACAGTCCTGTGCAGTATTGAAGATAGCATGTTCTTCATCACTGTGGCAGGGGTTAACTTCAGCCTGTTGTCTCTTTATGTTTTACTGACCAGTGTGCTGTTTTATCCCCTGTGTAATTCCAGTATTAAGCGCAGCAACTGCTACATTGTGTGGGCGGGAGAGAGCACTAGTCCGGGCCAAGGCCGTAACAACAATGGGCTGGAGATTGGTTGCCTGGTAGACACAGCCAGCGGTTTGCTGACCTTCACAGCAAATGGCAAAGAGCTGAGCACTTACTATCAGGTAAATAAAGCTGCTCTGTTGTCGCCACTGTGTGTTGCAAAAAAAACAACAAACTGATTGTTTCCCGGGAGTAAGACTGGCACATGGAGTGGTGTTTACACTGACCAGGAACAAGGAGACGTTAGTTTTGAGAGAGAAAGTAAAGAAGTCAAAGAGAGAGCACTTTCTGAAAGGATGCTAAGAGCAGATTCAAGTGCTTTCACTCGCATACAGACACCAGCTGTTGCTGGATAGCCCTTTTTCAGAGTAAATCTGTACAAAGGAAAAGTTGAGAAGCAAGAGTTGATCATTAATGTTCAAAAACAGCCATCTTTTCCTACCTTCTGTACCATGAATTACAGTAGGATATGTAATGGAGTTTCAGAATCACTATAAAATGTGACGTCTTTTAAAAGCTAAATGTCCTGCAAAAACAATCAACACAGCTCAAATTGAAAGTCCCAGCTCATCAATGCAGCCCTTTTCAAATTTTGTCAGCTATTTGTTTCTGTTCATGCGCTGTTTTTAATGAAATAATTAAAATGATTTTGGTTAGCTTTTACATCTACCTGGAATCTGAAATTGTCTTTCTGTGACTATTTTACACTGTGCTGTTCCTGTCGGTTGGGTTTGACTAACTCCTTGTTTCCTCTTTGTAATTAGGTAGAGCCCAGCACTAAGCTATTCCCTGCAGTATTTGCCCAAGCAACTAGCCCTAATGTATTTCAGTTTGAACTGGGACGAATAAAGGTAAGAACAACACTATATGAAAAGATTTTCCATTAGTGGAAATGCCACAGCCTTACAAGAAAATGTCATGTTGTGATCTCCAGAGCCCTAATATAAGGTCAACTGGGACTGACTGAACAGTATTTCTAGGAACTGTCTTCAGGAGACAAAGGTTTCCCACTTAGCTGATACAGTTTAGCATTAATTAGCTGGTTGTTGTATTGTTTGAAGTCCTCATGCGTTTACTCTGGGTGTTTGACCTCTCTGTTTAATATGGGTGATTCTTGCTTTATTTTTTAATGCCTACCTGCTTCCTTCCTGCCTTTTCTTCTGTTTATTCTCTGTGATTGTCATTGTCCCCCTCATCTGCTGTATCTAGAGGGGCTGTTGTGTAGCAAGCTCTTTGAGTCATATAAAGGGGGGTGGGCTTGTGTATTCAGTCAGGCCCTGTTTCTTTCTTGGCCAGAACGTGATGCCCCTGTCGGCGGGCCTGTTCAAGAGCGAGCGGAAGAACCCCACGCCCCAGTGTCCTCCCCGGCTGCACGTCCAGTTCCTCACGCCCGTGCTGTGGAGCAGGGTCCCCAACCACTTCCTGAAGGTGGAGGCGTCGCGGGTCAATGACAGGCACGGCTGGCTGGTCCAGTGCACGGAGCCCCTGCAGTTCATGTCTCTGCACATTCCGGAGGAGAACAGGTCCGAGCCCGACACAGTCCGACAGGGCGGCATCCTGTGTACTGCATAAAACACCGCAGAGCAATTCAGATTCACTATTTGCCTTTGAGCACACGTGCGCAAATTGTCAGCAAAAATAATTTCTTTCACTTCTCTTCTGGACAGCAAAACAATCAATACAATCTCAGTCAGTTGATTGGGTTTGTAACTCACACACACAAAGCTACACTCACTGGCCACATTTTTGGTGCCTCCCAGTGCATCGTATAAACTTATACATGTTCTGCACCACCATGAATAAAGGCATTCTGCAGCTTTACCGATAAAACTATTTAACTAAAAGTCGGGGAACCTGAATTGCACCAAAACAAAGCAGAAGCACATCTCAGTGCGCCTTCGCTTTTGATGACCTGTTAATGAAGCTCTTCCTCCTGTGCTCCCAGGTCAGTTGATATCCTGGAGCTGACGGAGCAGGAAGACTTGCTGAAGTTCCACTACCACACCCTGCGCCTGTACTCTGCGGTTTGCGCGCTGGGCAACAACAGGGTGGCCCACACGCTCTGCAGCCACGTGGATGAGTCTCAGCTCCTCTATGCGGCCGAGAACAAGTACATGCCGGGCTTGCTCAGGACGGGCTACTATGACTTGCTCATCGACAATCACCTCAGCTCTTACGCCACTGCCCGCCTCATGATGAACAGCGAGTACATCGTCCCCATGACGGAGGAAACCAAAAGCATCACCCTGTTCCCCGACGAGAAAAAAAAACACGGTCTCCCCGGGATCGGACTCAGCACCTCTCTGAGGCCCCGGATGCACTTCTCCTCCCCGAGTTTCGTGAGGGTCAGCGGGGATCATTTCCAGCACAGCCCCGAGTTCCCCCTGGAGATCCTGAAGACGAAAACCATCGAAATGCTGACAGAGGCTGTCCAGGAGGGCAGCCTGCACGTCCGTGACCCTGTAGGGGGCAGCACCGAGTTCCTCTTCGTGCCCCTCATCAAACTGTTTTACACTTTGCTCATCATGGGCGTCTTTCACAACGGGGACCTGAAGACTATCTTGCAGCTGATCGAGCCCAGTGTCTTCTCGGAGGAGCCAGGCCAGCCGAAGCCCGAGACCCCCGAGTGTGATGGGATCAAGGGGGAGCTGAGGATAGAGGGACCAGGGGACGAGGAAGAGGGAAAAGCAGAAAATGTCCCCAAAGAAGGATTGCTGCAAATGAAGCTCCCCGAGCCAGTCAAGCTCCAGGCACGATATTTCCTTTTGCACGATAAATGATATGCTAACAGTTAACAGGAACTCGTATAATCAAAACACTTACATGCACGGTTTGTATTTTTATAGATCTGTAAAGTCCTTAAACCAACTATTTGTGTTCACTCTCTGTGTGATGTTCACTTGTCGTGAAAGTGGAGAAATATTATTCAAATTAATTCTTAGATCTCGGTCCTTTCCACGTCCTTGATTTTTTTAATTAGAACTGACAGAGATTAATTAATTAACTTATGTTTGAGTAAAGCTGGAATCTGTGGCGGAGTCCCAGTTGCTTATCTCTTGACAGCCTCAAGGATGGAACATATCACTTTATTGGGTTATTCAGTCTGCTTATCAGAGGGCCTGTTATATTGAAAGTCCAAGACTAGTCTTTGACCTACAACTAATTTCACACTCCTGCAGTTGTTATAGGCCACTTACCCAGACTCCTTCTCCTGATGTCTTTCCCCCCGGCTGTGCAGATGTGCCATCTGCTGCAGTACCTCTGTGACTGCCAGGTGCGCCACAGGATAGAGGCTATCGTGGCGTTCTCGGACGACTTCGTCGCAAACCTCCAGGAGAACCAGCGGTTCCGCTACAACGAGGTGATGCAGGCTCTCAACATGTCTGCCGCCTTGACCGCCAGGAAAACGAAGGAATTCCGATCGCCACCCCAGGAGCAGGTCAGAAAGGTTTACCTTCTCTGTCTCCGCCCGCCCTTTCCTAAGAGAGTTGTATGGTAATGAAGTTGCGCCGAAGTTCTTCGTGTTTCATTTGTCATTGTGTTTTTGAATCCTCCCAACAGATTAACATGCTGTTGAATTTCAAAGATGACAAGCAGGACTGCCCCTGTCCTGAAGATATTCGAGAGCAGCTGCTTGACTTCCATGAAGACCTGATGACCCACTGTGGTAGGCTGACCCTCGGGCCTTGTCACGCTGAAGGAGAATAAACCCCAGAGCTTGTGTTTCAGGGCCCTAGACGAAGAAAACTGTGATGCAAATGTGATACAGTATAAGCACAGCGATGTGATAGTGATCAAAGCAGATTGTACTTGAGCTGTTTTAGGGTGTAACTGGTAGAACTGGAATTAATCCACTCAATGCTAAGCTAGAAACAAAAAAACCTCCTGCATCATGGCCAAAGAACTCTTGAGTGGGAACTGTGTCTCACAGGAAAATGTGTTTTCCATTGAATTTATTGATGAATGCAAATGCAGTACTTCCCTGTTATGAGGTCATGACGCCCATTTCATCAGTGATTCTAGACAAGTTTTACTTTAAGACTTGACTTTATTTGTATTTATATGGCAATTTAAGGTACCCCGGTTTACTCCAATTTATATTTTTCCTGCACATAAAACACTGTGATGTTTTAGTCGAAAGGGTTGATGATAACTTATTTTTTCGTTAGTTATGCAAATCAAGAGGACTTAGAAATTATTATTTTCTTTTAGAAAGAGTATTTTCTTTTAAGGCTAATTATAAGACTCACTCAATGCTTTGAGATGGGTACATAATTAAAAAAAAAGTTTCATCAGCATATTTCCACAGCTTCCTTTGATCTAAAGCTTCAAAAACAGGTAATTAGTTGACTCTCGAAATGGAGAGGCTCCCCATACTGTAGCCACCTTGAAAAATAAATTAGCAGATGTCAATGTCATCTTAAACACAACCATTAGGTTTAAAAGGTGATTGTTTTTTTTATGGAATTTTGTGAACAGAAAAATCTGAACAGTGACATGGGGCAAACTCTCTATAAACTGTAATTGAAATTTTAAGAGAATAATTTACAACACTAATTTTTATTTTTGCTTTGACATTAACCTAAACTGTGTTTAAGTACATTTAAGATGAAACTGGAATGTATAATACTGGTAAAGTACAATGCATTCTTTTTCTGAAGTACAAATGCAAATGATCTCTTTATGTTACAAAGGAATGTGAATAAACACCCTGTTCACAGCATTTTTTGTAATAATGTGCAGTTGAGACAGTGGAGTGATTTAAAACCTAAACTAGTGGAATGGCCTGTGAGCATTGCAAATGTTTTCTGGACCAGTAGAGCCAACACAAAATAAATGAACTCACCAAATTCGAATTATGGGTCCCAGCATCAACAATTTAGTGGCAGACGCTGTAATATGAACTTATCTATCCTGTTTGTTTGACACAAAGAAATTTTGGATGACTGCAGTACATCTACATAGTTCCTGTTGTGTGTGTGCATTTTGTAGGAATTGAACTTGAGGATGACAGGGGCGGTGAGGGTGACAGTGACTTCACTATCCGGGGCAGACTTCTGTACCTGGTAGAGAAAGTTGCCTACCTGAAGAAGAGAATGTCAGACCTGCCAAAGAAAGAAAAAGCTAAGAAGCCAAGTAAGTGAAGTGAGGTAGTCGTGGGTTGTCTTGGTATTCTTTAGTATACTGATATAGTCGCACGTGAGATTCTCTAGCTAAATAATTGTTAATTTCAGAACAAAAGTTAAACCTGAAGGAGTTTACAAGATGTTTGGATAAGAACAATGCTCATTGCAACACCTCTGGTGGCAGTAGCAGGTATCTTTTAAATGGGTGGGACCCAAGCAACCGGTGCACCCATAAGGGTGCTGTGTATTCAGACAAGGTGCAAATTAACTCACAAACAAATATAGAAACACATACCTCTTATAACTATTAACTCCATGCAAAGTATATCCTTACTATCAATACACGTAGGCAGCTAGGCTGCTTATCTGCATTAAAAATGCAAAACTCTCCCAAAACAACTCACAATAAACTGTCCATGGACCTTTCGTTCGGTTGCTTCCATGCTCCCTTCTTCCTCAGGTTCAGTGAATATCAGAGGTCCTGTTCTCTTCCTTACACAGCAGAAGCTTACTGCTCCTTGTAGCCAGTATTTACTGGTGTTTAACTGCCACCTGACCAGTTGTCATCTTCTAGTTGGTCAGCTGATTTACTGTAGGATGGCAGATCTTTCCCCACAGTTTTCTGGGGTGTGTGGTCCAGACAACCACCATCTTGACTGAACCTATCATTTTCTTACAGTAAATATTTCAGTTTGCACCTAATATTATTGTCGATTTCATCTTTATATCCTAACTAGCTTTTCAGCTTGTATGATTAATAAACCTCCTGGAGTTAAAATGATTTGGAAATGGAAGCCGGTCTGTGAACAGCCCCTGTGTGCTTGTGTGTTCTCTGCAATGGGCAGGCCTGTCCTGCCCAGGGTGCAGTCCTGCCTTGCCCCCTGTGTTTACTGGAGAAGCGGTGGGAGGCTGTGGTTCTCACTTGGAGCACTTACGGTAACTTTCTGATAGTGGAGGGATGGAAGCAAGGTCTTGTTTCAATCCTGGATCCTCACCTCTTCTGTCCCTGGTTGTTCTGTGCTAGGCACCCTGCAGCAGCTGATTTCGGAGACTATGGTACGATGGGCCCAGGAGTCCGTGATAGAGGATCCTGAACTTGTCAGAGCCATGTTTGTGCTACTGCACAGGCAGTACGATGGCATAGGAGGACAAGTGCGTGCTCTGCCCAAGACCTATACCATCAACTCCATCTCTGTGGAGGACACAATTAACCTGCTGGCCTCCCTGGGGCAGATCCGCTCGTTGCTCAGCGTAAGGATGGGCAAGGAAGAAGAGAAGCTGATGATCCGCGGCCTCGGGTAAATAACCAGTGTTTATTCTCTGGAGCTGAGCTCGGCTTTGACAAATGTCATTTTCCTCAAGGGTCCTGTTACTCTAACCAAAGGCTATGCATTTGCTCCTTTCGCAAACTGTGCCTTGGAGCAATACAGTCTGCAGTGTGGTACATAAATATAATCTATAAATGCTATTCCCATGAAGACTAATCATGTGCTCTTTCACACATAGGGATATTATGAATAATAAAGTTTTCTACCAGCATCCGAATCTGATGAGAGCTCTGGGAATGCATGAAACAGTGATGGAAGTCATGGTCAATGTCCTGGGAGGTGGCGAATCAAAGGTAACAGGGATCATCTTGAGTCTTGAACAGTAAATGCAGATTGCCTTTCCAAATCAAGAAAAAATTATCTGCAAGATCACGTTTTTTTTATATTTAAATCAGTTTCTCCATGGGTTGTGCCTTTCTTTAAGGAGATCACATTCCCTAAGATGGTGGCCAACTGCTGTCGGTTTCTTTGTTACTTCTGCCGCATCAGCAGACAAAACCAAAAGGCAATGTTTGATCATCTCAGTTACTTGCTGGAGAACAGCAGTGTTGGACTTGGTAAGACCTCTTGGCTTTTTTGTTCAGTATTACTGAGATACTGTCATGAGTCTTTCTGAGTAGACTATGGGAAACTGTTCATATCTTGGTGTCAATTATTTCAGAATTATTCATGATCAATTTTGTCATTTTGTTAGAGGAGGACATCTTCAGAAATTATTTTCAGATACTGATTTCTCAAGCTTTAATTTGCATCACTGTGACTCCTAACACCATAAGCAGTGCAACATCATTTAACTGAAAATGTTTGTAAACACGCAAACCTGGCCTTTTTAGCACCTTGTAGTGATAGGTATCGAAGCTGTCATTTGTATTTGCATTCCTCTCCTTGAGGAAGTACTCGCCCTGTCTCAGTTCCTGTGCCTGATTCTGTATGTTGTTCTGACCCCTCTTTAAAGCATCGCCTTCCATGCGGGGATCCACTCCTCTGGATGTGGCAGCAGCCTCTGTGATGGATAACAATGAACTTGCCTTAGCCTTAAGGGAACCAGACCTAGAGAAAGTAAGTCATTCCTCCGTCCCATGAGTCCTCTGCGGTTTCTTTTGTGTTCACACCCTTTGTTTACGTTTCACTCCATAGTCATTCTAAACCACATGTGTCTCGTTGACACACTATGTGGAGGACCAGCAAGTGGCGCTCTTTCTAGAGCTGGAACAGAATTTCTGATCTACTTCCTTCTGTGTAGTAATTGGGGGCTTTGCTGTAGGGGATGTCGCCCTTTGGATGAGCCATTAAACTGTGATGAAAAGTTCCGGTATATCTCACTTAAAGTGTAGAGCTATTAACCCCAAAGTACTGGATAGGTTTCACTCTGGTCTTGTACAGTCTGGCCCAATTCAATTGTTGAACCAGTTTCTCACTCTTCTTCCTGATTTGCTACAGTATATGGTGCAGGCAGCTGATGCATGATGGCTGCTGTTTGTAACCCAGATGGGTTCTGCACTTCAGTGGTGTGAGGTCCCACAGTCCCTCTTCAAAATTAAATCACTTTGGGATCCCTTGAGATGTTGGTTTTACTGTTTTTTGCAGAAGGTAGGGTATATTCCTGGAATAAAGGAATGCAAACACAAGGAAGAATCCTAGGTTCTTCCACGTAAACCTCTATCAAATAAGAAAAGCATTCAAGTTAAGTGGGCTGGATCTCCTTTATGGTAATGAGGAGGAAAACTGATTTCCCTGGTAAACCCCTGAAGTCTGTTTTTATAATGGCTCATTTAACAAAAGCAGAAATAAATTATTTTCCTTATGTCATTTTTGGGCATCCTGTGCACAGATCTGTTTCATATGTTACAAAAAGAACATAAGAATATCAAAAAGGTGGAAACCCTGTTTGCTTGATTTAAGTTAACTGTGTCATGATCTGCTAGTACTCAGCAGGGGGAACAAAATTGCCCAACAAGCAGTATGGTGACACATTTGAGGATGTTAACCTTTCCTAGGCAGTAATTTTGATGATTAATAACTAGCTGATAATGTAGGACCCCCTGCTGAACAATTAAGATTAATAACGTTCACCGTGGTGCAGGCTTTCTAGATACACATGTGCATGGGGTGAGTTATGTGATTCAAATATTTGCATTTTCTCTTACACCGGCTCCCCTATAAATAAGAAATCTATCTTCTGTATTAAAACCTTACAATAAAAAGACATTACACAGAATAAGAATCAAATCATTTATCATTTAAACCTGCCCATTTGGGGAATCATTCAGACAGCAATTAACATCAGCACATAAGCACATCCCAGAACACTGCTATCTTTCAAACATGCCTTGTAAAAAGATGTTGTAAAATGTAACACTCTTCTATACTTTGAAAGAGTCCTATTTTTCTGTATTTTAGTTCTGGTGTTAAGGTTTATGAAGAAAAGGTAAATGTTATGTAGATGATCATATTAATCAATAGAGATTTTTCCATAAACCCCAGAACTATGCAGTTGTTTCCCTGTATTTCTGGATTTTTTCTTTCAATGACATTTTTTCCCCGATGCCTTCGTAGGTCGTGCAGTACTTGGCAGGATGTGGTTTACAAAGCTGCACGATGCTGGTTTGTAAAGGATACCCAGATATTGGCTGGAACCCTGTGGAAGGAGAACGTTATTTAGATTTCCTTCGCTTTGCTGTGTTTTGCAATGGTAAGCGATTTATTTCCAGTTCTTTTTACCTTTCCTTTTTGATCGTGGTCTCTGGCGTTTCCTTCGGTTTGCCTGCCTTACGGCTGAGTATCCTGTGCCCTCTGCCCTGTGCCCTGTGCCAAGTTGCACTTGGTGTTCTGCTCTGGCCGCCTCTCTTGATTCGTAAAGGTAAGGTCCTGCTGTGTCCTCCCCCCTCTCTCGACTCCTGCAGGGGAGAGTGTTGAAGAGAATGCCAACGTGGTGGTGAGGCTTCTGATCCGCCGCCCGGAGTGCTTCGGCCCTGCCTTGAGAGGAGAAGGCGGCAATGGTCTCTTGGCTGCCATGGAGGAAGCCATAAAGATCTCGGAAGATCCCACGAGGGACGGCCCCTCCCCCACCACAGAATCCAGCAGAACTCTGTAGGTGAACTCCCTGTAGGACCCCTCTGTGGGTGTCCCTGTTCACTGCATCTTCATTTATTTATTGCTTGTTAATTGATTGACTAGTTGGGTGGCATGGTGGCGCAGTGGTTAGCATTGCGGCCTTGGGGTTCAGCCCGAAGCCTGGGGTGTCGTATGTGAGAGGCAATCGGCACATGACGGCTCCCACTCGTCACCCAGGTGGGGGCTGCACTTCAGTGTTGGATGAAGTCGGTCTCCTCCTACATGTGAGGTGTTTTGGGATTCTTGGAGATGAAAAACCTGTTGAAATTTCACTACAGGGGTCTGTAAGACAGTATGTGAAGTTGTGAGTTGATGGCAAAATGTAACTTTGCTAGTCAATTAGTTATAGCTCATATGAATTCCTCTATGTTGTCCTTTTCTGCGAGGTATATTTATTCCCTTCGTTTTTACTGTCAGCAAATTTAAATTTGAAGCACATTGTATGTTAGAAATCAAATAATATGGATCTTCAAGATTCTCTTTGGAGTAAGGAGGAAGCAATTAATGTTCTGCATTATAATTTCAACAGCGATATTCTTGAAGAGGAAGAAGACGACACCATCCACATGGGGAATGCCATAATGACTTTTTATGCTGCCCTTATTGATCTTTTAGGACGCTGTGCTCCTGAAATGCATGTAAGTAATGAGCCGCTGTTACTCTTGGTTTGACAATGGATGCAATAGCCTGGCAAATTACTGATGATAAGCCACTAGCAAGCTGGCTATTCCAGGATGTGTTAATAATTATGTGTCATATTATAATATAACCATATTATATCAGATTATGTTAAACTTACTTTGTACGTTTTTGTTTTTTTCAGTTTGAACAGGGATGGTGCAGTGTTTCTCATGGTGTGAGATGTATTCCGACTGTATTTTGCCTTTTTTGTTGCTCAGTTAATCCACGCTGGCAAGGGTGAAGCACTGAGGATCCGCGCTATTCTCCGATCCCTAATTCCTATAGAGGATTTAGAAGGCGTCATCAGTATTCCCTTCCCCATGCCAACACTGGCGAAAGGTCAGTCCTGGGTGAAATGATCCATTGCAGCCTGAATCTTCAGATTCCCCCCAAAATTAGGATACAATTTCACATCTGGTCTTATAATTTTTTATGTTTATTTAAAAACCCGTTGTTTCTAATTCTTGCCATGTCATTTTAGATGATCAGCTAGGATAATAGTTTCAAAGCTACAGTATATTTCAGAGCTATTTCAAAGCTTTGTTCTGAACTAATAGTTCTCCTAAATTTAAAGAAATTCATAAAAATAAAAAAGACATATCTGACAGCTGTGCTGTGCTTCAGACAGGGAAAAGTATCTGATATAACAAAAAACAAGAATTTTCAGTTCTGCTTTTTGTCTGCAGATGGAACTGTGGTGGAGCCTGACATGTCAGCTGGCTTTTGCCCGGATCATAAGGCGGCGATGGTTCTGTTCCTGGACAGAGTGTACGGAATTGAGGAACAGAATTTCCTGCTGCATCTGTTGGAAGTCGGTTTTCTCCCTGACCTCCGAGCTGCTGCTTCTCTAGACACGGTGAGGCAGCTTTTAACCTTAGTGCAAGTGTGAAGCAGATTCCCCAGCAGTGAGGTGTGTACTCTAAAACAGTCAGATCGCAAGTAATTCACATTCTGACCTGATCCTCAGAAAAGGTCGACAGCGTCCTTTTTTCTTAAGGAAGCTTAAGTATTTTAAGGTCGATGATTCATTATTGATTTTGTGCTAGAATCAGTCCTAACTTGAACCCTGATCTGCTGGTTTGGCAACCTTAATCTGAGAAGCAAGAACAAATTTTGAAATTATGGCAGATGGTCGTTGGCGTTGATCTTCCTGCCTTCATCTATCATTCACATGCTTTGCATGAAGCAAAATCCATCCGCGATGATCTTTCACACCTCTTGTTTGATGAACTTCAAGTTACTCTCATCAGAATGCAGATATCAACTCCCCAGCTCCAAAACCAACAAATTTAAGATCTCATTCATACCTGTAGTCATATCGTTACTTAACACTTGACCTTCTGTGCAAATATGTATGTATATTGTTGTTCCTGTCATTTTTGTTTCTTCCGTCCGTCTGTACACCAACACTGCTGCTGTAAAACAACTTGCCCCTCTCTGTCTCTCTCTTGTCTCTGGTATCCCAGGCTTCCCTGAGTGCCACTGACATGGCTCTGGCCCTGAACCGCTACCTGTGCACTGCGGTGTTGCCCTTGTTAACGAAGTGCGCTCCTCTGTTTGCGGGTACGGAGCCTTTTGCCTCGCTTATCGACTCCCTGTTGCACACTGTGTATCGCCTGTCCAAGGGCTGCTGTCTCACCAAGGCCCAGAGGGACTCCATTGAGGAGTGTCTGCTGGCTGTATGTGGGTAAGCACAGGAACAATACCTTTTTCACACTCCCAACAAAAGAGCTTGTCAAATATTCATAGACTGCTCAGTAATGAAAAGCAAGTGCCTGTTCTCAGTCTCCTGATCTCAGCTAATGAAGGGGCAAATGAAAAAGAACAAAGACAAATTTTACTGTATACCACAGACCCATAATCACCCCAAACTTTCTTTTCTCTTAATAACTGAAATGAAGAGCATTAAGAGGGTTTAGGGTGGTCTTGGTTTGCAGTAGTTATTTGTGTATTGAGATCTACTGTACAAAACTAGTTGTGTATCCATTAAGGACACTTTTCATCAGTTTTCTTTCTCATGTGAGCATGTCTCTGTTGTGGCTGTAGTGCCTATTTTAAAAAAGCACGCTGCCGGAAGGTCAATACAGCACATTACTTTAAGAATGAGATACGAGACAATGTCTCTGTCACGAACACGGACTGAAATCCGTGTCAGGTCTTGTGGAAGACCCTATGCGATGCGGTAAGAGCTGGAGAAAACAGGAGGCGTGGTAAAAGGGAACACACAGGGGTTTAATAGTGCACAAAATAATACTGACAGTCTGTGAGACAGTGTACGGGGAAGACAAAATGGCATCCAAATCCAAACGGGTCCAAGGGCAGGTCAAAGCACAGTCCGAGAGTCCATCAACAAGAAATCCATCCTGGAACGCGACAAAGTTAAAATCCCCGAGAGAGGGGAGCACACGGACAAACGAAACATGGAGGTCCAAGGGTGACGGGGCGAGATCCTCCAGACCCCGGGCTCAGGGAGCGGGAGGTGTCGGGGATGAGGCCTGTGGCCTCA
Organism: Lepisosteus platostomus; assembly: GCF_059453375.1. Classification (NCBI taxonomy): domain Eukaryota; kingdom Metazoa; phylum Chordata; class Actinopteri; order Semionotiformes; family Lepisosteidae; genus Lepisosteus; species Lepisosteus platostomus. The sequence continues at coordinate 21,092,102 of NC_142627.1, read as the reverse complement.
GGAGACAGACGTAGGGTTTCCTGGTGCTAGGCGGGCCTCGCAACATCTTACCCTAATGATGAGCCCCGAGGACTGGAGGAGCTGGTGTTAAGTAATAACGCTAAAAGGGTACACCTGGAGAGCTTAATCACACGGACAATAATGGGAGCAGTGGAGCGCCCTCTAGGGAGGGATGTCAGGCGTGACAGTAACAGGTCTTCAGTTATTGTGGTTTAACAGTGTGCGAGATTCTGAGTGAAATGTCTTTGCATGTGTACTGTATGTACAAATGTGTTTTTACAGCCAGCTGAGACCATCTATGATGCAGCACCTTCTAAGGAGACTTGTCTTTGATGTTCCTCTTCTTAATGAGCACACCAAAATGCCCCTCAAGGTTTGTATTTTCCACACTCTTGCTCTGTCCTCTCTGCATGGTGCTGAGGTCATTTGTGTGAGAGGGCTGTGAATAAGGTGGAGTGCTTATTCCTTAATCTTTGAAAGTGCTGTATATACTGCATGTTCACCTGCTCTGTGCTTTCCCACATAAACCCTGTTCTTCTGTGGTATAACTTGATTGTGTGCCAAAGACTCATACAGCACCCTGTACTCTGTTGTGCCTAAGCCTTTGTGGCAGTATTGTAGTAGAAAGCAGAGTGATGCACACTGTACATGCTCTTGCAGCTGCTGACAAACCACTATGAGAGATGCTGGAAATACTACTGCCTGCCAGGAGGGTGGGGCAGCTTTGGAGCTGCTTCCGAAGAGGAGCTGCACTTATCTAGGAAGCTGTTCTGGGGGATATTTGATGCCTTGTCTCAGAAGGTAATTTTAATCCATCATTTTCCAAGAGTCCCGGCTGAATTTACGAGGTTATCACTGAACTACGAGAAAGAAGATAGAGAGATGATTTGAGTTTACTCAGGGGAATCTCACGGTTTGGGAAACTACTCTTCAAAGTAGTTAATCTTTTTAACTTTTGTATTAGTATTCGATATGAATATAAACACTGTCAGTATAAAATGCATAAAAGAAAGAAGGGCTACACTACAATATTTTGAGGACCTCTAGTGGTTAAATAGCATCATTGTATTCACATTATCGAAAGTGCTTTGTAGATGTTTTGGATCTTGAATACTTTTAAAGTGGCACTGAATAAATACCCCTTTTCTTCTAACCATACATTTGTCTCCTTTGCAGGTTAAGGTTTTTGCTTTAACCTTAATAATTTGTTCTGTTGTGTGTCCCTTTTGCTGTTGTCTTAATTACTTGGGAATAACACTCTCAACTCTCCAGTTTATGAAATTACTTATTATGAAAATAAACTCAATATCCAGTGCTTTACCAATTATAAAAACACCTGCTGTATGAGTTAGCACAGAGACCTGCAGCCCAGACCTTGAAGAGCTGTAGTCATGATTTATCTGCACCAATTATTTGTTTGCCTAGGACACAATTTACTGTAGAGGTTTGCTGAGTTTTTACAGTACTTAGGGATCATTCAGGATTTCCTGTCAAGCCTACAGTACTGTCTTTGGCTCCTCTGGACCTGGACTGCAGACCCTGATGTACAGTAGCTCTTCTGAACGTTTCCCATGATTGAATTGGACCTGCTTTCTGTGCCATGCAGAAGTATGACCAGGAGCTGTTTAAGCTGGCGCTGCCATGTCTGAGTGCCGTGGCAGGGGCCTTGCCTCCAGACTACATGGAGTCAAACTATGTTGCCATGATGGAGAAACAGTCCTCCATGGACGCAGAGGGAAACTTTAACCCACAGCCTGCTGACACCTCAAGGTAAATACAGGGTCGCTGGGAAGCCCGAGCATATCCTGACGATCAAAACGCACAAGGCAGGGTACACCCTGGACAGCATGCCCGTGTATTGCAGGACACACACAGGCACGCAGACGTGCACACACACTCCAGGGCGTATTCACCCAGATGCTAATTAACCTCCCAGTATGTCCTTGGACTGTGGGAGGAGACCCATGTGAACATGGGGGAAACATACAAACTCCATGCAGACAGTACTCCAGGTCTGGAATTGAACCCAGGGCCCCCGCTGTGAGGCAGTTATACTGACCACTGTGCCACACTGGGACCCAACTTTCCCCGTTACCTTCTCAGAGGTTTTTCTTCACTATTCCTAATTCTTCTGTTATCACTTGCAGAAAGGAGTGCTACCACAGTAAAATGTTCTTGTCTGTTTTCGTTCTTATTTCTTATACTGTATGAAGCCTGTGTTTTCATGATTTGAAAGTTGTCTAAAAAATGCTACAGGGCTTTTAATCTTTAATTTCAATAATATCTTTTAGTGTAAACATCCCAGAAAAACTGGACTACTTCATAAACAAGTATGCAGAACATTCTCATGAGAAGTGGTCAATGGACAAGGTAAAGCAGAATTTATTAACGTATAATCCAGCAACTCAAAACAGTTTTTTGCACTAATAACTATATGAATTTGGTTCACATAGCTCCCAATAGTTTGTTCTTTTGTTATACACAACGTTCAGATGAATGTTTTTCTAGCGTGATCAACTCAATGAATTTTGGCTGTGCACAGCTATATGGGAAATCTTGGTTGCAGTTGATTATTGATAGTCCAGGCTTGAACAAATGCCTTAACCTGGTTTTACCTGTTCTGAATTAGTGCTTTTACCGGTCAAAGATGCTGTATAAACATGCTGTACATTGACCCTGACAGATCAAAGCTGAGGTAGGTAAATGATGCTGTCTCCAGGAAGGAATAGCCCCTGTTGTCCATTCTTGTTCCCAGCAGGCATTTGTGCTCAGGTTTCTGCATGTATTGGATCAAAGCAGCATCAGAACACAGAGCATACTGAGAAACCATGGCAAAGCAATGCCAAATCAAGTGTTTGAATAAAGTAAAACAGCAATGATACTGTGTAGATTTGCCATGGTATATTTTCAAAAGAGCTATGATTATCTACAGTCCTATTAACGTTTAGTAATATAAGTGTTTTTTTTCTGTTTAGTCCTTGAAAAATGCATTTCACATTTGTGTGAATTATTTATTTTCAGTTTGCCAATGGCTGGGCACACGGTGACCCTCTCTGTGAAACCTCCAAGATTCACCCTCTGTTGAAACCATACAAGCTGCTCTCTGAAAAGGTAAAGGGATGGAAGACAGTGAAGTAATGTCTTAGGACCGATCGTAAAATCTCTTTATTGTACATACAATACAATAATATGATTGGATACTTCATGATAAGTCTTATGAGGTTATATCTTGCTATTGTACATAATTTCTTCAGTTTTTTTGATACTGTATATCAAAGTTTTTGTGAATCAAAACAAAGTAAGTAGACAGATCAGTACAGATAACAGATCAGTACAACACAACAGCAGCCCAACGTCCCGCATATTGGAGAGTTGAACGTACTGTACAGTTGCCACACTTTCCTTAGAAATTAAAGATACACTCTGACCCAGTACCCTGAAGCAGGGGAAAGAAGGCCTACAAAAGAACTACAAAATTAAAGTGAAGAAGCACGTTCATTTTTGTTCTTGGTGTTATGGAGACATGAGCTTGAAGGGAATTGGGAAAATGTGTGCATCCGTTTAAATCTTCTTCCATGTGTTCCAAATATTATTAAAATTGTTCACCTAGAAAGGAGCAGATCTCAGCACCAAGACCTATGGTATGAAGTGTAGCACAGTGTACAGTAGCACAACTGATTACTACGCCAGCTTAAGTAGTACCAGTGAGGTGGTTTTCTTCTTTGCAGAATGCAAAGGTAGTAATGCTGGCTTTACTGAACCTTTCACATCTAAAATCTTAACTTTGTTCATGAAACCCAATATCAGATAACCCTATAGTCTAAGACTATCTCCGTGGATATTTTCATGAAAGCAAGTCGAAATCTCAAATTTCCACTGGGTGTCACTGGGTGTTGGTAGCTGTGAGGAGGAGTTGGCCAGATGCAGACTACCCTTTAATAAAACCGGTCAGATGGGGCGTTCACAGAGCCCTTCTCCTGGCACAGCCGAACTTTATAGTATCAGGAGCATGAACAATACATTATGAATGATCATGAAAAATTAACACATGTGCACAGCGCATTTAACTTTGAAAACGTGTTAAAAATCGCTTTGAATGGATGACGTCATCGAAGCAATGAGTTTAATGATCTGCATGAACAGCAGTGCAAGAATGATGCCAGACTTTTCGTAAGGGAAGCTTTCAGCAAGCCAAAATCTTTTTTCTTGCATTATTCAGGACAAGGAGGTGTATCGGTGGCCTATTAAGGAGTCGCTGAAGACCATGCTGGCCTGGGGGTGGAGCATAGAGAGGACAAGAGAAACCGATGCGATGAGCTTGCACAACCGGGCGAGACGGATCTCCCAGTCCAGCCAGGTTTGTGTTGAATACATTGCACTTCATATACATGTACATGTACAGTGTTGTGTTTTAATCACTTTATGAAGACCTCTTTTCTACATATTTATATATATTTTGTGTGCGTCATTTTATAACATCCTGATTACCAGTTATTAATCAGCACACTTACTCTGGACCATCCAGTGACAGTTAGTATCTCAGCCCAGCTCCAGCTGGCAGTGTCTGGGCTGGGCCCAACGCACAGTTCACCTCTTTGCTGGTGGAGTCACTCAGGAGCCTTGAACCTGTTGGACTGCTTTCATACAGTATATGTAATCCTTGTACTGATTTTCTTGTGTTATGCGGTACTTTGTATTAGGTGTGTACTGTACATTACTTTCTTGTTTTTTACCTTCCTTAGTCAAACCTTAAAAGACAGGTAAGAGAGAAACAAAATGCCTTTAGAGTTAGTGTTACTGCCAGTAGCTCTAGAGCTGTATTTGTAAAATTCTCTCCAGCAAAAGAAACCATAAACATTACATTTTTTGTTAGTGTTATTAACATTTCATTTTAAATTAAAACATTGCACTTGCTGGCAGACCTCTGCTTATGTAGATGACGTCAAGCAGTGAAGTCATAATCTGAATAGCAGATACTGTACGTCCACACCTTGAATCAGTTTGGTCAATGTCTAAGAGTTCAGATGTTTCGCTCAGAGACTGGTTTCATAGCTTTGAAGATCTCCTGCTCAGGATCTGCGAGTGTTTGAGTTTGGTTTTGAAGACTACTGATCAGGAATGTCCCCCTGAGTTTTAATTCTTGATCTTTTTTTCAATAGAAAATCATATTAGTGCATTGAATCTGATTCCAGGAAGAGTAGTGTTTCAAACACTGAAGTTAAACTTGTTCCTGGGAGTACAACAGGAGCACTGAGCAGATTGACATGCATAGATTCCCGTCATGTAGAGAAGAATCTCACAACGAGCTACTGTAGCTCCACCACTTAAACGATAAGGGCGTGTTCCTGCAATCCTCACTTCGGTAGTTAATGTGAACAGGCAAAGACATGCACTTGTGATCCCAGTTGCCAGTGTTTTTAAAGATGAATATAAACTATATGAGTATACTTTAAATAGAAGATAAACAGATGCTCTGTGCACATTGAAAAGCTTTGCGACACGAGAAATGTAGGAACCTGCCAGTAAATCTAATCCTAGGATCTGAGTAATCTTTGCTTTTGAAAGCAGTGACAGTGCAGTTGTACAACTAAGCAGATTTTACATGAATTCAAAAACTGAAAGTTAAAATCAAAGGCTCAAGTAACATCAATGGCACATGCTACACATTAGACACAATTGAGCGATTTGTGATTTCTGAAAATGTTCCACCCCAGTTATTGTAGGTACTGTTACTTATTTAGTGGTATGCAGTCTATATTTCAACAGTGCTAAAATATTTGTGGTGTAAATGTACAGCATGTTTTCTTTTTGATGGAGAGTATATTAGTTACTGTATAACTCGCACTGTTACACTTGCTGACAAGGATAATTCATGGTGAGTGTGAAAATCCTGGTAGAAAAACAAACTGAGGTGTTTGTTCATAATTTATTTAGACACATTTAAATCATTGGGTTACTTTATTACTGGAAGCAGACTTTGCTGACCTTGAATTATATTATAAATACATCATGTGCTGCATTCGAGCATTAATACAGTTGTTTATTTGCACAGTTGGCAAAAAGTTTGTGTTTCTCGTTCAGATCTCCATCGACACCACACATGGTTACAGTCCCCGGCCTATTGACATGAGCAACGTGACGTTGTCCAGAGACCTGCATGTAAGTCATGTTGCAGGTGAAGTAATTGCCTTTAACATCCCAAGGCAAAGTTGCTAGTGATAGTCAGCTTTTTCATTTTTTTAAACTGATATTTAACAACATACATCTACTTATATTTGATTTTAACTAAAAATGTCACTGTTATTGGGGAAAAATATATTTTTTGTATGATTGTGTATTTTTCTATTTATTTTAGCCAATTAATTTGTACTGTAGGTGTAAAAGCAGTAAGAACTGGTCTGATGTTCAATTAATCTTAGTTAAAATGGCAGTACAGAAACTAAATATATGTGTATACATGCTTTTTTCAGTCAATGGCAGAGCTGCTTGCAGAGAACTATCACAATATTTGGGCCAAGAAGAAAAAACTAGAGCTTGAAGCCAAAGGTAGAACTGGTTTTAATTGGATCTCAAGTAAAAAGAAAGTATACATACTGTACAGTACATTATATTAAACATTAATAACAGACAGCCATGCTGTGTAAAACCTTCATACTGCATGAACACACATTTGTGAACAGAATGGGTTTAATATTTGAATGCATTTTTGTAAGACTTTCATAGAGGAGGACATGGTTTATGATTTCTGCCACTGCTGCATAAAATACAGATACCATTTTAAGGTGAGCATTGAGAATTTAAAATGTAGTTGCTATCTTTTCATTTTGTAGAGATTGAAATACAGTTGGTTAGTCTATGAATACTATAGTATATAATACTATACGATGATTTCTAATCCTTATTGTGGGTTCCATTTTGTTTTCCTGATCAAACTTTTCCCTAAAGATACCGTCCTCTCACTTAAACTTGTTGCAGCTTCTGTTAAAAACTGTCAATTAAACATTTATTTCAACACCTTCTTTTCTATCTTTTGTATTTAATGTGCACATCTCATAGGCAGGAATTTATTGTTTACTGACGAAGGTAAACCTGCTTTTGTAGTTCACAGTATTTGTTTGCATAACTCTGAGGCCCACGCGCTTGTAGCTGGGGTAGGCATCAGCACTCGCTCAAACTGCTTTGACCTTTTTGGTGGCACTTAGGTTAGTGGTTTGGTTTAAAAGTAGTTTGTGTTTATAAAAGCTCCATTAATTAATTGCTCATAATTCTTGGATTGAATTCAAAGTCAAATTAAAATGATACTTTTTTTCTGAAACTAGATCTAAGATGATGATTTTAAATTGCAATTTGTTGAAACTGGCATTAATATTTTTGCACTCATAATGGTTATTTTGAGACAGTGGTGTTTTGCTGATATATTCTGAATATTCTGTTTTATAAACACAAACCATTAAACTGGCTTTCTTCTCTAAATGTTTTAATTTCCCCTTTATTCTGTTGGGCTTTTTAAAAATGTATCTGTTATAACTTAGTTTTGTATTTCAAAGTAACATTAGAGTGGTTGTTTTCTAGCAGACTGCAGAGTCCATGTTAAAAGTAATTCAAGTTCAATCCAAAAATAAAAACTAGTACTTAGAGGCAAACATGAGCTGTGCAATTAGATAATACATACCTTAAGGGTGTGGTGTAAAGAAATTAATGGTGCAGTATTTAAAAGGGTAAATCAAATGGGAACTTTTGACAATGTAGCATTTTTTTTATCAAGGTAATTTCTTACCAGCAGGTGTCACTATAGTGCTGTGAATCGTTTTTAAGGCAGCTGCAATGTGTGAGACATTAAGATCCAAACTAATAGCTAAACACTTTGCTAAGTCACTGTATAGACTTTTTATTAAACTATTCAAAGTATTATTATTCTCCCTGTTCTACTGATGCTTTTTATTGTGTATTAGGAGGAGGGAGCCATCCTTTGCTGGTACCCTATGATACTTTAACAGCCAAAGAAAAATCCAAAGATAGAGAAAAAGCACAAGACATCCTCAAGTTCTTTCAGATAAACGGATACACAGTCTCAAGGTGAGTCTTCACGACCAAGGCAGGAAACAAGCCAATACATCTATATAACACAGGGATATTAAAGCAAGTGTTTTGTGTCTTAAACACAATTATTTAGAGTCCATTTAAAGATTAATATGACGTGTAAGTACAGTATGCCATGAACTGTGTTCAGGAGAACAGCTTGTGCCATTGATGTCCTCACCACCTCCCCTTACAGAAACAGTAATTTATGCCATGAATCTGTTAAGAATTGTGAAAGTGTACAGTACTGTACTGTGGAAGCCAATGTTTCCTGTATCAGATTTTTTCTGATGTTCTCTTCATAGGGGCGTGAAGGAACTCGAGTTAGATACCCCTTCCATTGAGAAAAGGTTTGCGTACAGCTTCCTGCAGCAGCTCATCAGATATGTAGATGACGCTCATGAGCACATGCTGGAGTTTGGTAAGGAGCTGGTCCCGTCATAGAGAGAAATCCATCCATTCAGCCATTTTCGAACTGCTTCTTCTAATTCATGGTCGCGGGCCAGCCAGAGCCTGGGACACACAGACAGAAACATGCCCACACTCACACCAGGGTCAGTTTTCCCAGAAACCAGTAAACCTACCAGTACAGTACACGTACTGTATGTCTTTGGACTGCGGGAGGAAACATGGGCACCTGGAGGAAACCCACATGAGCACGGAGAGAACATGCCAGCTCTGGGCAGATACTGTAACACCCCAGGTCTGGAACTGAACGCAGGGCCCCAGCATTGCAAGGGGCAATGCTGACCACTGTGCCAACCAATACACAGACGTCTTGTACAGAACTTTATGCTAATCTAGTCATTATATGATAGTAACTGCTTTGCTGCATTGTTTGGATATTCTAGGCTTTAGTATCAGAATGCCTTTGTTATTTTTAATCTTCACTGCTGTATTTCGAGTCAACTTCATATCTGCTTTAATGTACAGATTTTCCTTTCTCTAGATATGGGCACACGGGCTAAAGCAGAAAAGGTTCCTTATGAGCAAGAAATGAAGTTTTTTGGGAAGGTCTGACTCTCCTATTCTTATTTTGCTGTGTTTATTTCAGCTTGTGTGGTTTATACTTTTGAAATCGGTACTTTCAGCTGAAAGATTAATATCAGAAAGAATAAAGCCTAGCACATAAGGGTTCACTGTACCACTGTTTGCTGTACCAAATCTGTTTGTTGTGTTTTAATGAAGTTAAAGGGTTATCTGAGCTGGCTTCGATGGTATGTTTTTTTATCGATTAAATACTTTTAGTAAATCATACACATCTACCAGTAGTAATCTAAATTTGAGTAAATCCCTGTTGTGTCTTAACTGAATTACAAAAATGAAGGCGAAAGGCTTATTTTCAAATAATGCCATTCTGAATAACAGTGGCTAAACCAATTATTTCCACTTAATAATATTTATCAATGCAAAAATAAAAAGTATACAGTTGATTCTTATTTCTTTTGTCCACACTTTTGTGTCTCCCAAATAGGAGTTTTAATCAAAATGCAAACTAAAATTGCTACCTTGCAACAACATCCATTTAAAGAAATGTGAAGCCTTGTCAGAAATTATAGACGTGGGTGTTTGATGTGTACAGTACATGTGTGTTGAGTTTAAGTGTGTTTACCTCGCCGGTACAGTACGTTTTTCTGGCTTGCACTACAGGTAGTCCTTCCTTTGGTTGACCAGTACTTCAAGAACCACCGGCTGTACTTCTTGTCCACAGCCAACCGGCCCCTCAGCAGCGGAGGACATGCCTCCAACAAGGAGAAAGAGATGGTCACCAGGTAACTGCGCGAGCTACACTCCCAGCTCAGGACAGATGCGCAGGGAGGGAAAACCGCCACTGTAGATGGAGGGAAAGGAAATAACCATTTGTGAAACTCACTCAGCACACAATCACAAGATTGGTCATTTTTTGAGGAAAAGTATCCACACGGGCATTGATACCGTGACATACTGTATATAATGTACTGTATATACTGTATAGTATGCATGTTGTAAAGTGGCGATTTTGGTTTATAAGAATGTCAAGTAGGAGTACGCTTTTTCCCTGTTACTTTATGTGACCATGAGGAAGACATATGACGTTTAATTATTTGTGATGTTTTTAAACATTTTTTAAACTTTTTCAAAATGTCTTGAGGTCTTTTCCTTTGAAAATATCTGTAGTGCAATACACGTTTGACTGGCCTTCCTGTTTGAATTAATGAATCTCTTCATTACGAATTTCCACACAATATTTAAACATTCTGTTCTAACAGCTGAGCATATTCATTGACATGTTCTTATATATATTTATAACTTTAATATCATATAAGTTCAAGCGTCTTCTATGTGTACTTCTAATTCTATAGTTACAGTAGTATACAGTAGCTAAGCAGGGAATTATATGATACTACTTACCCAACTAGGCCCTCAGCCTAACCATACAGTGCCCTACAAGTTTCACCTCTTTCTAACCCAGTTTCTGCAGAACCGTTATGTATTTCTTTTAATGTTAGCACCTTCCTGTGTTATATCATATCACTTGTTTTGCTCACATTTCAGCTGTTTTAGGTTTTTTCCCCCTTTCTCTGTTTCTCTTTTTTCTTCTCTTGTCTTCAGCCTGTTCTGCAAACTTGGAGTTCTTGTCAGGCATAGGATATCCCTGTTTGGTAAGGACAGTGTGGATATGAAGTGTGGCCCCCTTGGTTTAGACTCATTACTGTTTGTTCCCGGAGTTGTTCTTTCCCTTCCTGTTGTCATGTCTTTCCAAGGCCTTGTTTGCATGGTTTGCCAGCATGTACCCATGTAGAAACTTCAGCCTGTGGGGCTGCAAGGCCTTGATTTAGTGAGCTTAGGAGTTAAAGTGTTGCTATAGAAAGTCATGTTACTGGTGGTAGATGAAGCATGTCACATTGCAAAGTTTTCTAAGCCTTTTGACATTTATATTGTGGACATGGGTGACATAAAAAAGAAAGATCCAACCAGAAAGACCTCAGTGAGATGTCAGTGCATCTCAAGAGGAAACTGTAATCTGAAGATTTCTTAATGAGTAGTGGTTTCTCTCTTTAAGTTGTGAAAACAGAGCAGTTCTTTGAAGGATTAAATGCTTTTCTGCTATCAGTCTGTCATTTCTTTGCATTGTGTTCCTTCTGTTAAGGTTTGGGCAGCATAATTGAAACACTACTCAGTTCTTAGTGTTTGAGAATATAACCTACACTTACCATAGTATGGTAATGACAATAAAAGTGTAAAGTATATAATGAGAAGTCATTGGGCTTTGCTGAATCAGGACTTAAGTTTTCATTTCAGTTAATAATTGAAAAGCACATTTTAGTGTATTGTTTTATTTCATTTTCATTAAAAATACCTAAATAAAGCTGGCTGATATACTCAGCCAGTATGCACCTGTGTAAAAGTCAGAGACTTTCCACACAAATGTTTTAGAAAACTTTGCAAACTGCATTGCTCTTTCACATTATTAGAGTGTAGTTAAAATTTACAGGAGTTACAAGATTCTGGATAGACACCAAGGCTTTCATTTTATGGTTATTTTTTATGCTAAGAAGTTTTCTGAAGATGTGGCAGATTTTTTATGCTACTGTGGAGTAAAATGTTTACCAGGACAGTAGTTTGTCAGATACAAAGCTGGATCTTGCAGCACTGCATGCAGCTCGTCTTTGATTACTTGAGTACACATACAGTACAGAAGCCACCATTGGAGTGTGAATGTTATTGACATTAACTTAAGGTTTAGATCAGTTATTTTCCTGTTTTGATCAACAGGTTAACTCTTTTATATGATTTTAGGAAATGATGCAACATCGATTGTGAACTGTCTTCACATATTGGGCCAAACTCTGGATGCCAGGTACTCTGCCTTACTGTTTTTCTTACAGTATTAGTCTGTGACAGCTCTGTGTTAAAGCTGTAGGAGAACAATAAACCTTGTTGCCAAGGCATTTCTTGTACTGTAAATTATAAAAATGCCACCGGGAGTAAAATATTATGCAGATGCATACACTGTAATATTGTATACAGTATAATTTCAAAATTTAGCTGCTCTATTAAGAAGATGACAATGGGGCTGTATCACAAGCTGAGAAATAGAAACAATTTTCTGGGGTGTGATTCTTGCCTCTGGGCGCAGCTGCTTGCCGACGGGGAAGAACTGTGGCGTTCATGTTGATTTCAGGACCGTGATGAAGACCGGCCTGGACTCGGTGAAGGCGGCCTTGCGGGCCTTCTTTGACAACGCGGCGGAGGACCTGGAGAGGACGATGGAGAACCTGAAGCTGGGTCAGTTCACTCACACCAGAGCCCAGCCCAGGAGCGTCACCCAGATCATCAACTACACCACCGTGGCCCTCCTGCCCGTCCTCTCCTCGCTCTTCGAGCACGTCGGGCAGAACCTGTTTGGCGAAGACCTCATATGTAGGTGTATCAACAACTCCCTTTTTCTGTTTTTGTCTTATTTTCTTCAAAAACATAATAATGTCATTGAGCAAGTGAAGGACTGCTTCAAACTGTATCATAATAGTTGAAATATTTAAACATACAGTATGAAACCTGTGTTGGTGTTGTTAATGCAAAGTGCATCTCTTCTGTTCTTTGCAGTGGATGATGTCCAGGTTTCATGCTACAGGATACTCAACAGTCTATATGCTCTTGGGACAAGCAAAAGCATTTATGTGGAGAGGTATGTTTTGTAGGCATGCTAATGTACTGTAGTTCGCCTCACAAGCTACAACTGGAAGCTGTTTCGTGTTTCACCTTTAGTTCAAAATAAGCCAAAATTCATCTTGGAACAAAAAAATCCAAGATGAATTGACATGAGTCAGTGATTTTGAATAAACTTAGCATGATTTACTGTAAATCATCCATGCTTCTCAGTGCTTAATAAAATAAAGCTGAATGAGTGTTTTCTCTTTAGGCAGAGGCCGGCACTTGGAGAATGTCTTGCTGCCTTTTCTGGAGCTTTTCCTGTAGCATTTCTGGAGCCGCACTTCAACAAATATAACACCTACTCCATTTACAATACCAAAGGGTCAAGAGAAAGGGCAGGTAAGGGCCATTCAGCAGTGAGTCATTCTTCATGTCATGAGAGAGAAAAGAGTTTCATAAAGCAGAAATTACAGTACTCATGCCCAGTTTGGCCCGGGAGATGTAACTCTGACGATACTCTGAGCTTTGTTTCTGATAACTGATGCCAGCAATTTACAAGACAGCTGTAAGGATAATAACCATAGCCAGATGCCGATGAAACGCTACGTTGAAAAATGACATGCTCCCAGGGATGATTAGTTAGCGTTCAAAATGGGCAGTGGCATGTGAAATCATGGTTTTCTTTTTTCATCTAAATGCCCATTTTTTTCTTCCTTCGTATCTCAGCAATGTAGATAAAGCGCGCCAGACGTTTTTCTGAGCATTCTTAAAATTTTAAAGGAAACCTTGTGTTTTTTTTTCTCATTAAAGCTCTAGATTTGCCAGCCCGTGTTGAAGAGGTTTGTCCTAACATCCCGTCTCTGGAGAAATCTCTGGAGGAGATCATGGAGCTAGCGGAGTCAGGGATGCGGTACACCCAGATGCCCCATGTGATGGAGGTGCTTCTGCCCATGTTGTGTAGCTACATGTCTCACTGGTGGGACCACGGGCCTGAAAACAACCCTGAGAAGGCAGACATGTGCTGCACCTCCCTGACCTCGGAGCACATGAACACCCTGCTGGGCAACATTCTGAGGATCATTTACAACAACCTGGGTATTGATGAGGGGGCCTGGATGAAGAGACTGGCAGGTGTTGGATTTTGTTTTTCTTTCATTGCCTTGTCCTGTTTTCCTGTTTCTGTATTCCAAATGATGATTGCAATTCCATAACATTTAAGATAATGCTGTTTAAAGAATATGACCCTTTGCATATCGATATGAGCACACTCCAGATAAACTGCAAATTATGACAATAAATGTGTACTGTTCACGGTTACAGTTTCCTTTAGTGTTTTGATGTACAGTACTTTGTGGTCTGTTAAAGTTCATGCAATAGACCATTTCTGAGAATAACAGGGGTGGTCAGATACTGTAACTTCCAATCCATTTAATTACAGGATTTGTCTGCAGCCCACATTTCAATTACCTGATAATTGTAGATATAGAAGAGAAATGGACAATCCAATATTCCACTAGTCCTAGAACAGGCTACAGCATAGCTGCAGTAGAAGAGGATATACTGCAGCACAGACAAGCCATTGAGTCTGTGCTTCAGTTCTGAATTCCCTGTGTGCCTCTCAGTATTTTCTCAGCCCATCATCAGTAAAGCCAAGGCCCAGCTGCTGAAGACACACTTCTTGCCCCTGATGGAGAAGCTGAAGAAGAAGGCGGCCACAGTGCTGCTGGATGAGGAGCACATGAAGACAGAGGGCAGGGGTGACATGTCAGAAGCAGAGCTTCTCATCCTGGATGAATTCACCATCCTCGTCCGGGACCTGTACGCCTTTTACCCTCTCCTCATCAGATTTGTGGACTATAATAGGTGAGGACTTCATGTTCAGGCTACAGTGACGTGGAGCCTGTTTGATAAAAAAAAGCAATTGAAAATGTCCTTGTCTAGAAGTGTGTGTGGGGGTTTTATATCTTGTAATTTATTCCCATTAAGTTAAAGTCTCTTGTCTTCATTTTTGTAGGGCAAAATGGCTGAAAGAACCTAGTGCAGAGGCCGAAGAATTATTTCGCATGGTGGCAGAAGTGTTCATATTCTGGGCAAAGTCTCATGTAAGCCAGTTCCTGAACAGCTGATCCTCTTTGTAACTGAGAACAAACTCTTCAAGTGCTGTGTCCATGGTTGTATTTGTTTATGATGACTACATTTTAATTTCATTTAAAATTGAGTAACAATGATTTTGTTTTTCAATCCAGAATTTCAAAAGGGAAGAGCAGAACTTTGTGGTTCAGAATGAAATCAACAACATGTCTTTTTTGATCACTGACACCAAATCCAAAATGTCCAAGGTGAGGAGTTCTGCATCTTCTAAGGAAAGTCATTTGTCGAACAGACTGTTTGTGTCATTTATTTTTCAAAGGTTTTCTTAAAGGTTTTCAAGACCTAAACAGTCACATGGTATATAAAGTACGATAGATACAGTATTCGTTTGAGATATTTAGAGAAGGTTTGGTTTTTCTCTCCATTGTGGTCACGCATTACATGTGTGGACATTACTTACAAGGATGCCTAAAATGTAAAAAACATATTACTTTTTGTATAAAATTAACCATAATAGAGAAGATATGGCCACATTTCCACCCTATACTAATACATGAAAAAAAGAAAGAAATTGTGCAATGCGTTTCTTGGCATACAAATATTTCTGTGCTGTTAAACAGGGGGCAGTTTCAGACCAGGAGAGAAAGAAGCTGAAGCGGAAAGGAGACCGCTACTCCCTGCAGACCTCTCTCATCGTTGCTGCGCTGAAGAGATTACTCCCAGTTGGATTAAATATCTGTGCTCCCGGTGACCAAGAGCTCATTGCACTGGCCAAGAACAGGTTCAGTCTAGTATGTATCTGCCTGCGGCGCCTTCGCGTTTATGGATGTTATAGATCAGGGCTTCCCAGTCCCCTGCTTACCTGTGTGCTATGCACATAATAATAATCATATCTCAGAAATTGTCATTGTTATTTTTGTCAAGCTAACATGCTGTATTTTAAGAGATGGAAATAACAAATTAAACAAAGGTTTAATTAAGCGAATGATTACTGCAATGAGGTAATTGATAATTGGAATAAAACAGAAGACATAGGGTCCCGTACCATGTGTTTCTACTTTTTAACAGCCGTTTTGTTAAATAGCATCAAAAAGTAAACAGCATGCACACGGTAATGAATAATGTATGTAGCCATAGCTCAAAAGTAGCATTCATGCTCCAGAAATTGAGCAAAACCGAGCTTGTTTTTAGAAAAAGCAGCTTTAGTCTCATCATGGAGCCCACTCTATGTGAGCAAACAGCAGGTTGTTGTGACTTCTTAAAACAGCTGTTTTCTGACTATATTTCATCCTCATAAACAGAAAGATACAGAAGATGAAGTCAGGGACATTATTCGGAATAATCTTCATCTTCAGGGAAAGGTAGGTTAAGGTAGTGGAGTACAAATGTCTAACCTGTACCTCCTTTCATTGTCTTTCAGTTTATTAATAGCTAACGCATTCTGGATGTGTTTCAATAACCTCAAAAGCATGCAAACACAAGATCATCTTGCCATTTTGTATCTTAAAGTGTACAAAATGGGAGAAATTTTGAAAAATGTTTTTTTCCTCCATGTTGACATTTGGGTATCTTGTCATCTTTTTTAAACAGTGCCCTCTTTCAGAACTAGCGTTCTGAAATAGTAATGTTATTTTTTTTTCCATGAGTATGAGTAAATAAAAAATGAATAAAAACTTCAGATATCTATTCACACTCATAGAAGATGAAGCCTTAAATTTCAACATGTGAAAAAAACTTGTCAGTCTGGCCATCCATTTTTTTCTGTCACTCTTGTCTGTGTGTTTCTCTTCATTTCACCTGGCCTGTTTCTCTTTTTCTCTCTCCTGTGCATGTCTGCATGTTGCCTGTATCAGTATCGAGTATTTCATTTCAAGAAACTGGTGAAGAAGCTTATCATAGTGATGAAATGGATGAAGAGCAGACAGCCCAAGCTTGCCAGCTCTGAGCTGCCTGGCTACAAAAGGCTGCCTTTGCGAAAGCGTTCTGCTACCCTCGACACCACACACAGGGTTCAAAAAACACCTCTGTCTGCCATTAAAAAGTCCTCTTCGGTGGACTATGTGTCAATGGTGAAGCACTCTAAGACTCAGACAAGGCCAGCAGAGACTGCAGTTTCCAAGATAAAGAAAGGCCTGAAAGATGGGCAGCTAGCAATGCAGAGCATTTTTGGGTGTAGCAAAATGTTGGTGGGTACTCACTCATCATGTGTATTTTATATTTTATAGCTGTGTGATTAGAAAAACCTTCCAATGTTCTCAAATTGTTAGCTTTACTGTATACAGTATAAGGTAATGTACAATACATTGCTGTTTATGAAGTCTGATTAAGTTGATATTGTTTTAATGCCACACCAAGAGCTGTGAGTAATCATTGCTATTCTTATTTTCCTCCCAAATTAAAATGATTAGATTATTATACTGTATATTCATTGGAGTGACATTGTTGGGATTCCGGTCCCAATAATGGGAGTGTAGTGTAAAGAAGTAGCAGACCACAAAGTTTTTAGTGTGCTGTACTAGGAGAGAGAAAGCTCACATGTAGCATGAAAGTGTGTGCTTGAACACACCTGACTAATGTGATAAGATAACCAACAGCAGGAAGCACAATTTAGTTTGAAAGAAATTAAATGAAGATGGGATCCTTTTTAAAAATATAGTTTTAATTGCACCTTTTAAATGTTGTAATAGAAAAAGATTTGATTTGTGAATCATGTCATTTACAATTTAATTACAGTATATTGACAATACTCATTGCACATGTTTGTCTGCACTTTTCTCACATGGGTTTGTCTGCTTGGCTCTGAGTGACTTGTTTTCTGTGTGCTAGCTGGAGGATCCTGCCATCAGGTGGCAGATGGCTTTATATAAAGACCTGCCTAATAGAACTGAAGACACATCTGATCCAGAAAAAACAGTGGAACGCGTCCTTGACATTGCACACGTGCTGTTTCACCTGGAGCAGGTAGGCGCCCAAAAGGTTTGAAGTGTTGAGGAAGCGTGTGCTTCTGCAGATTCGCCTTCTCGGAAAATACTGCAGAGCTAACATCTCTTTGTGAGACCCCAGCATTAACAGAAACGAAAAGAGAGGTTATCTTTGCCTCACCTTTTATGGGAAACATGTTTTAGAACCTCCTAAGAGAATAACGTATTCCACAGGTTGAACATCCACAGAGAAGTAAGAAGGCTGTGTGGCACAAGCTACTTTCTAAGCAAAGGAAAAGGGCAGTGGTGGCTTGTTTTAGAATGGCACCTTTATATAATCTTCCAAGGTAAGTGCCAAAGCCTGCCGAATGCCATAGTTTTCTACAGTAAGAACCGGAAAAAGAGGAAGATAGATGTAGCTGATATTCTTCTGTTTTTTTACCTCTTAGGCATAGGGCTGTCAACCTCTTTCTGCAAGGTTATGAAAAGTCTTGGATTGAAACAGAGGAGCATTATTTTGAAGATAAGTTAATTGAAGATTTGGCTGTAAGTACTATCATTGCTTTTACGGCAGGCGTTCAGAAGTAGTCAATTAGACAGCTGAAGACTTCAGCACATAGATTTGATGTGAAAGGACTGTAACATCCATAACGTAGAAATATTTTCCTGTGATAAAATTCAAATGACTGTGCAGTTAAAGGTTTCAGAACAGCATTATATTGTGTTATTCAGGCTGAGTGTATTGTGCGTGCTAACCCTGCAAGCCACCATTTGGTAAATAGCTAAAACAATTGAAAGTGACAATCTTAGATTTTATAAAAGGCTTGTTAAATGTAGCTGCCATAGGCATAGGGGAGGTTATTAGATGCAGAAGAGAATGTTGTATATTCAGTGTGGGGGTGATGTTGTATTTAAATTTCAGAAACCAGGAAGAGAAGATCCCCCCGAGGAAGATGAAGGCACAAAACGAATTGATCCTCTGCATCAGCTCATCTTACTTTTCAGTAGGACTGCGCTGACAGAGAAGTGGTGGGTTTGGAGTCAGGGCAGAGTGTGTAAGAGGATCACAGCAGGGGCAGTTAGAAGGAAATTGATTATATTTATTCAGAGCATTACTTCATATGCCCTTTCTCAGGAGTCCAAACTGGATACACTGCTACAGCTTAAAATATTCACAATTTTTAAAACAAAATCCCCTTTTTTCATTTTATCACAGATGTTACTAATTAGGAGAGATCCGTATGAAAGTTAGAATGACCTGAATATGGCACACTGTGTAATGTGCTAAAACTGTAGAGCAGTTTTTTTTCCTGTAGCCTGTAGTTTTTGCTCAAGGTTAATTCAGGCTGTTCATAAGGAGTCATACAGGTACTGCTGTGTTAACAGAATTAACAGTATTACAGGGTTAATTCTTAAAACTCTGCATTAGGTTAAAGTCTCAAAGGGCAGTATTTAGTTTTAATATAGTATAAGCACTTGCATGTATTCTTATATTATACAATGTTTTTTCTTTTACAAACAGTAAGCTGGAGGAAGACTTCCTTTATATGGCTTATGCTGACATTATGGCAAAGGTACCCCCATTTCTAATAAAATGTAGTCTTAATCTTTGGAAAAGATGCATATGCAGTACAGTAATACCTTACTGATTGATTTAAACAGTCAGATGTTTCAACTATGAGAGTAACATTTTCACAGCCTGTAAAAACAACGACCAAACATATGTAAAATCCTGGGTTCGTTTTAGGCATTGTGAAGGAAATAGAAGGAAGGAAAACAGAACTTTCACTGGCTGATTATCAAACTTTATTGATTATATTTATTCAGAGCATTACTTCATATGCCCTTTCTCAGGAGTCCAAACTGGATACACTGCTACTTTAAAAAAACTAGCAGAAAAATGAAGAATAACAGACCCAGCGTGAGCCTGCCTTCTCTCCTCCACCGACCACACCACACTTCAGAGATTACACACAGCTTCTCTCACACTAAACAAATTACAGTACCACAGTAAGAGCAAACCTAAATAACAACAGAGAATAAAAAAAAACGAAATATGTCTTACACTCACAACTTGTGCTTTTTTTTACTTACTCATTTTGTCCATGGCTGTTATCGCCAGAGCTGCCATGATGAGGAAGATGAGGATGGAGAAGAGGTGAAGAGCTTTGAAGTAAGTGATATCTTTCCCTTTCTCTTTTTTGGGGGATTTGGGGATTTTCCGATTTATTTGCCCATGGCTGAACTGCAGCTTGACATGGCACAGTGCTGGCATGCCCTGGACCTTGTGTGCTGTGAGTCAACTCTGATAATGAAATGTGTTCATTGAAAACCCCTTCTCCCTTCCTTTCATCTTTCACGGCCCCTCCTTCATTGCCATCTTGAGAAAACACACATTGGTATCATGCATAATTGTAGAAGTATGTGCGTCATACCGTTTGTCCCTGTAACACTGATGAATAAACTCCACTCGAAGGGTAAACGTCGTGGACCCTGTTCAATCTGGAATTTTAATGGCTGTCCTGCTCAGCATGTGAGCCAAGAGGTGTGTCACTGCTGATTTCTGCATGGCTAAAAGGAATATCCCCTTTTCTCACAGATGATTAATTACCAGATTATCACCTGGCTCTGGAAGGCTAATGGAGTTAACCTAGAGTTCACGCTCACGTTTAGAGAGGAGGTTTGAGGAGAGACGAAAATGTTTGTCCTTTACCTTCCTTGTGTAGTGTTTTATGGAAACATTAATTACCGCCTTTCAAAATAAATTTGCCACAGATCTCTTCTCCAGCTGTTGTTGTCTCACAGAAGTTTCTCTCAAAGCAGTGTTCCAGTGCACAATTAAATCAGTATTTTTAGAAAACATGTTGGTAATCCTACATTCTATAAAGTATTTAATTCATTATTACACCATATATGATAAGAATATATACATTTTAATACATCTGATACATTACATACAGTTACATATCAAATGGTATTAACTGTCTATTTCATTATTGTGATCAGATTACATTTTGGTTGCATCTGTTTATTAAACACCGATAAAAGTCCAGTGTTCACATTGTGAGCAAGTAAAGCAGTAAGCAATATTTTCAAAACTGCTCAGTTTTAAACTACACAGCCATCAGTATAAAAATAAAAGGCCTTTTGGTTTTTATAGTAATAGTGCACAACTCCAGTCCTACAGGGCCACAGTGTCTTCAGATTTTCATTCTTCCTTAGGTCTTAAAGATCTAATCGAACTATATATTAGGTGTGTTGGACAAGTTTAACAGTTTGCAAAGGTCTTTAGCTGTTGATTTAAAGTGAATCATTATGACTTCTGGTCCTCTGGTCCATTGGTGTTGTGCACCTATGTTGTATAGTAAGAGTAACTGGTATATGATCTGATGTGATGTTGAAGAATTATTGTAGGCTAGGAATATAGAAAAAGAATCATGGATTTGCAATACAGTATATACAATTTACAAAGAAACCCCTTTGTAAGTTGATGTTGTTGAAATATTGAGTAGAATAATAACAATAACAATTTGTGGGTCACTCTAAACAGTTATCACTTATTCTGATCTGTTAAGTGCAGAAAATGTAATCTGACAATAGCTGCATGCTCTGCTGGTAGTCCTGTTGTATCAGCCTTACCATTATTGAGAATTGAGGCTGCACTATGTAAACAGAGTTCAGATGTTCAAGTTTAGGAGTCCCTCCAATTGTAGTATGAAAGTCTTATCTTCAATAAGATACAGTATATCTGTGTTTATTTTGTTTAAATACAAATTTCATTTTGTTCATGTTAAATTTGTGTTCTAAAACTAGCAAGTGTACGCTTTACACGAGATGACCAGCAAACAGATAAAGGATGTTTATTTATTTTTTTAAAGATATGCGATCAAGTTGTAAAGTCATTTAGTGCAGCTTTAATTTGTTGTATAACAATTAATCGCACTGCCTTGTTTCATGTTCTTTCTGTTATTCTCTTTACTGCATAGTTACAGTGAGGAAGAGGTTGAGACGTGAAGGCAGATCACAGAGCCGTAGCATGGCTGAGGAAAGCAAGGCTGTTCATAAAGCTTCCATCTTTTTTTATTTCGGCCTACCGTATTTTATTTCTGGTTAGTTAAGAGTAGCAGCTTTCTATTGTAGTATGAAATGATTAAATTTTGTTTCCGCAGCACGATATTATCAAAGATTTAAGCAACAAATTTACCAGCAACGTGGAAAACTCTCTGGTAACAACACTTAGTGTCTGTGTTGGTTGCATCTTCTTTTTTTTTCCCCTTTTAGTTAGAAGAATTGTTCATTTGTTTGGACCCATCGTTCTTATTTTTTTATCACATTCTGTAAAAAGGCCTTCATGTTTTGAAACCTCTTCCATCCTCTCATGTCTCCTGCATACATACAGATGGAAAGTTTAAGGCAGCAAAGTTAGCAATACCGTAGGCTGTTGCTGCTCACCCTCGGTTGTGCCTTTTTGCTGCTGCTGTTGCTGGCGTTCCTGCTCCTGGGCAAAACCATTCATGATTCAGCAGTTGTGTTGTGGACATGATATTAATTTACTGTTTCATGTCCCATTTAACAGAGCTTCTACCCACCATGCCATTTGACGGGCTACCTGTTTTCATGGGGCTCTATGCAACTTGATATACAGTACAGTACAGTAAAACACTCACGACCTTCTGTTCTTTTTCTCTTGAAAACTGGTGAAACAGAACCCTTCAAAGCTGCATGATCTCTGCAGAGCTCGATTCTGTAAGCACAGTGTTGTGTTATTATACAGTATAACCTACAGTATACAAATGCCGGAAGTAAGGTATTTTTTTCAGAAATTCAGCTTGCCTAGAAATGGATGCTCTGTATTTGAGTGCATACGCTAGGTAGTTAACCAAATATATCCTCAAGGGAATCTGCTGTACTAGTGCTGTATTGCTATTTGAAACACATAACATTGTGGTTTCTATCTAAAGTCCTGTGCTGTGTGACTTAAACCAGCCAGTTTCCTTATGCTATGTTTTGTTTTATGATGAAAATGTCTCTAAAGTAACTCCTTGATTTTGAATAATATCCTGATTAGGAACTGTAAAACCATCAGATTGTAAAGGAAGTCTCCTTTGTAGAAACCGTAATGCTTATTAGTGCTTTCCATTAGCAACTGCAGTTCAGACTCTTGTCTGATATCACATTTAGCCTGGACATCGCTTCATATTACATGAATTCTGCAACAGAGCCCTGTGGGAGCAATTGTAATCCAAGCACCACTTTGATAAACAAAAACGAAACAGATAACTTTGATTCTTTTTTGCACTTGGATTTAGGAAAAAGAAATGGAAAAGCAGAAGCTGCTGTATCAGCAGGCCAGGCTACATGACCGGGGTGCTGCAGAGATGGTTCTCCAGATGATCAGCGCCAGCAAAGGTGACCCATCTGTCTGTACTGCCGCTTGGTGGCTCCAACGCTGTCTGTATGGCAGATGTAGGCTCTGGTCCCTCACCAACTGCTCCATATGCCATCAGCTGTCCAGGAGGCAATCTTCGAGAGCACTAACAGACTAATCCCACCCACTTTGCTGGTTTGGGGAATCCTCGTCACAATCAGCTGGTACACAGGCTTGACTGTGTGATAACAGAGCTCAGCTGGACCTCGGGCAAACTAGTTTATCAGTTGAACCACTTGGTTTTAGTGTCACTTTGCTGTATTCCCATGGACCGGTGTAGTAAAGGGCAGAGAAAGTTTGTTAAATCTGTAGGAAATAACAGTATTAATTAATGTCCAGTGTAATGGCCTGTTATTTATCAATAATAATAATAATAATAATAATAATTACTTACACTTATATAGCGCTTTTCTGGACACTCCACTCAAAGCGCTTTACAGGTAATGAGGATCCCCTCCACCACCACCACCAATGTGCAGCCCCACCTGGATGATGCGACGGCAGCCATAGTGCGCCAGAACGCTCCCCACACATCAGCTATCAGTGTGGAGGAGAGCAGAGTAAAGTAGCCAGTTCATAGAGGGGGATTATTAGAAGGCCGTGATTGATAAGGGCCATTGGGAAATTTGGCCAGGACGCCGGGGTTACACCCCTACTCTTTTCGAAAAACGCCCTGGGATTTTTAATGACCACAGAGAGTCAGGACCTCGGTTTTATGTCTCATCTGAAGGACGGCGCCTGTTTACAGTATAGTGTCCCCATCACTATACTGGGGCATTAGGTACCACAGGGTGAGCGCCCCCTGCTGGCCCCACTAACACCTCTTCCAGCAGCAACCTTAGTTTTTCCCAGGAGGTCTATATGCTTGATATGCTTGATATATCAAACTACTGTGTTTTCTTCATTCCAGGTGAAATGGGACCAATGGTAGCATCAACATTGAAGCTGGGCATTGCCATTTTGAATGGAGGAAATTCCACAGTGCAGCAGGTATTAGATAATGTTTTCATAGTGTTCAAAGGAATAAAAATGACGTTTAATAAATCAGGTCGTTAGTCCCAAAAATAAGTGATTCACATGATATCCATTCGTTTTCTAACCTCTTTATCCAATACAAGGTCAAGGGGAGCCGGAGCCTATGCTGGCAAGAAGTGTGCACAAAGCAGGGTACAGCCTTCACAGGATGGCAGTCCGTCACAGGGCACACACACACTCACACACTCACACACTCACACACTCACACACCAGGGCCAGTTTTCCGAGAAGCCCATAAGCCTACCAGTGTGTCTTTGGACTGTGAGGAAACCGGAGCACCTGGAGGATACACATGTGAACCCTGGGTGAACATACACGCTGCATGCGTTTGCACCCCAGGGTCCAAGCACTGCGAGGCAGCGATGATTTCCACTGCGCCACCTTGCTGTCCAAATCCCTTTCTAATGTTTGCCTGAATCCTCCAGTGATCTCGGTCTCCTGGAGAACTGCGGGCTGTTTCCAGCATTTTATCTTCTTTTAACTCACTCATGTCTGATTATGTTAATTGTCAAACTTGCTGATTACACAATTACTATCAATACAGTATTTTGTGTTTTTTTTTATTAAATACTGTTTCTTTACTCTTAACAGGCTTAATGTGTCATATGTTTCATTTCCCTTTTAAACAGAGATACAGTATAAGGAGACTGTAACCAAGTGGCCTCTCCCTGAGCTGTCTGTCTCAGTTTAAGATAGAGAGCAGTATAAAGCCAGTTTAGACAGAGATTATGTGTTATGGAGATTGTTTTCAGACCAGAAGAAAATCTCTGGGCACTAGACAGGTGAAAGCAATAGCAGGGTTCAGTCTCCCAGTAAATAAGAAGAGCCATCCAAATTGAGTTCACTCTCCAAAGGTCCAGTTCATTCCAGGAAACAGGAAATAGGGCAGGTGATCTGAAATATAGACCAAATTAGGATGTGAAGGTGTTTTCAGTACACCTGAGTTGGTCTCTCCTCTCAGAACACCTCAGCCCCAGTCCTGAAATCCCTGTCACAGTTAAGTTCTGCTCAGACGTATGGTGTATAAAGTGCTAGGACTCAGCTATTGATTGGTTGGCGTGTGTTTTCTGGCATTACTTCAAGAGAAACAGCCTTTTTCCAAACATAAATGTAGGAACAGGAATGTAGAGTTATATGAAAATGCTCAGTGAAAGTGTGACTCATTTTACTTAATTTTTTACCTATGCTACATAATGGTAATATGTACAGTATTAACGGTAAAAAACAAGTTAACATGTGCAGCTGTTTTTCAAAATTATGCCATGCTGTGGATTGTATGCACCCATCTATACAGTACGTCCTTGAACAATGTTACAGCAAAGACAAAAATATAAAAAACATAATGAAGCACGTAACCAATGCAGTGACATAGCTGTAGTTCAATATACCCTAGATATTTGATATTAATATTTTTTCAAGTATTTATTAAAGATGCAATGTAGAAGGCAGTTTTAAAGGAAAGGAATATTTTATACTGTAGTTCCACCATAAAGACAATGCAGGTATCTGACATCATCTGTCTACATCAATTAGCGTAATGGGGTTATCGCTGTGGAGGGGAGGTAAACTATATTAATAACCTATAAATTCCAAGTGCTTAAAACCCCTACAATCCAACATAATTTTTAGGGTCTAGTGCATATTTGTACCCATTAATGACAAGTTATTAATGACATGACTGTTTATGTTTTCAGTTGAAAACAATACTATCTGCGTTTTTAAAATGTTTTTTTTCCCACTTTTACAATAGAAAATGCTTGATTACCTGAAAGATAAAAAGGACGTGGGCTTCTTTCAGAGTCTCGCTGGCCTTATGCAGTCGTGCAGGTATTTATCTTTTTAATCTGTTTTGAAGTGTCAGAAAGCATAACATTTGGAAATGCTATTTATTTTAAAATTCATTTAATTTACTTATATTCTTTCAGTGTTCTTGACCTCAATGCTTTTGAAAGGCAGAACAAAGCCGAAGGACTGGGGATGGTAACAGAAGAGGGCTCAGGTACACTTTTCTCAGAATGAGGCTCAGAAGGGAATTAGTGTGACTGATCAGTGAAACTTACTGTCTCATTAAAAGAACAGTCTCATACTGTACGTAGATAAATTGTATGTCCAGGGTTTTCAGTAAGAAATAGGCATAGAAAAACAGAAGATAGGCTCATTGAAATGTTTAATTATTTTTACATGAATTTAGCATGATGTGGGAATAGAATTTTTAATGAATATAAATGTTTTTTAAAAAAATGATCTTTCAATACACTGAAGTAAGAACTTTGTTTTAACTGCGTTATATTCTTCAAAATCCCTAGTTCCAAAAAACATTACCAAAAACTTAATTAATGCATAGGAAATGATATTATTCTTACACTAGAATGTTTTATTTAAAATGGAAATTGGGTTTATGCCAATCATACTGCTGAGCTCTGTGTTTGAAATGCTGTGTTCTTTGATTTTTTTGCAATTATTATTTAGAGGAATGTTCAGTCACTTAGATTTTTAATTGCAAAGTCAAGTGATCATTTTTTTATTTATTTGTCCAGCTGTTTTGTCATTGCATTGGTATGGTACATTGATTAAGCAATACTGCACATGAACGTGAAAATACAATTATCCCTAACCAATGTCTGTGTTGTCTGCATTCATGTTCATTTTTTTTTAATTTCCATCCGTACAACATCTGTCAAAGATGGCTTTGTCTCTTTTTTACCCTTTATGTATGTATATAAATGTGGGAAAAAATGTTACCTTGTAAACCAAGTCATTACTGTTTTGTGTTCTTTGTTAATAATGTTAAAATCTACAAATTTGTACTTGAAATTTTGAATTTTTTGTGTTTTGTAAACATTTGTAGAAAATCTGTTTTTAAGTTACAGTAAATGTGAATATTAGACTACTGTAAATTTAGAAAAATCAAAACAGTGACTAAGGATGAAAGAAAAAAATCATTAGGATACTGTGACAAAAAAGTTTTCACCTACAGAGTTCAAAAGGGAGAGAAATGGAATATGCTTTCGTCTTGTGCATCAGGAGTTTTCAGCCTTTTCTGGATTTTGGATAGGAGACCCCTTTCTTTGAATTACCTCTTACAACAGAACACAAATTTAAATATAAAATATGTCTGATGAGTGTCATTATTATAAATATAGTGCAATTATAAAATATTCAAAACAGAGCTGCAGGTTAATAGATGCTGTCAGTGCTGTCAGAGCAGAACGTCTGTGTGACTTAGGGTTTTAAGTACTGCTGCTCTAAACTGGAAGTGAAGGGTGTTTTTTTTTATTGCTGGAGAAGCTGTCGACATTTGAAGAAAATATCTGGTGTACACTATTTCATGAGCCTACAATGTGATGTGTACAGTATGTAAGCCTTCTCAGAACAGTGTTTCCATGCTTTATATGGATATAATTTGGGACCTAATCACCTGACCAAATGGTTTGTCTTAGTTTTTATTATTTTCTTCTGGATGTCACTCCAAACTTATGGAAATTCCCATGCCTTCTAGACTCCCAGATAATATTTTTCATTTCAGAGGCTTCTAAAAAGAATGGATATAGTACACAGTAAATCCTTTACTATATGACTGCAGGTGCTGATTCAGTCCTCAATTCATCAATAGTACTGAAGCAGTTTGTACTGATTTTCAAAAACTGGCACTTCAGAAAGTGCGTCTTAATCAATGAATTCAACATTTTTTAATATTATGTATTTTTTCACTGAAGTAGAATTAATCATTAAAAAGCCCATCTAGATGGCGATTAGCCTGGCATGAAGAGGGATACACATTTTCAATTAGCAGAATATCAGTTCAGATTCTTCACCTTCTTTGTAAGCATTTCCTTTTTTGTCATAATACCCTTTAACTACGTCTTTACTGATCTGTCTGATGTTTTTTGCCTTGTAACACTTGGCACATTATCTTTTGCCTTATTTCCCCCAGCTGGTTTTCTTTGCAATACTGAATACTGAACCTACCTGTAATCTGTCTGAATTTGAAATCTTACTTTTTCTTTCCTTTTTCTTTTCCTTTGGGTTAATGTTCTGTCTTCCCTTCCTCAGTCATCACTCATGAGCGTGGTAATTATGAAATCTGCCATTTCCCTTTGTTAGCTTCTGTGTCAGCGCTGTCCAGGTCCTGAGTCCAATCCCCTCTTTTCCTAGTTCAATGCGATTTCTGTTTTGTTTGTACAAAGCAATGCTGTAGTTCCTTAGCCAATCACGATGTTTTTGCCTCCCTCTCAGGATTTGCACAGTATCTGGCACACTAGATGTAAGAGCAGTGAGCTGTTTTAAGTGACCCAGTATTGCAGTGGTTGGATGTGGAAAGAAATTGTGGTGTTCTCCTTTTTGTAGTATTTGTTGTGCATTCAATTGTGGCTTTACGGCTGCACTGATCCGTGCAAGTGAAAGGTTTTGACACCAATGTCTCCCAAGTTCAAGCTGTTTACTCTGTGTTCTGTGATGTATTCAATGTTGTACCTTTTGTTTGTAAATAAGTGTCTTGACATTTTATTTTTATGACCAAATGATCGCTGTTGTGTTAAAATGATATTGTATTTTCCATCCATACTTTCCTTATTTTAGTTTCATATTCTGATTCTTTCGGTTGGGTAGCTAGGCAGTCCAAAGCACACAAAAAAACGGTGCTGGTTTCGGAAATGATAGACCAGACAGAGCCAGAGCAGCAGATCTGTCACTGCTTGCATTGCATTCTGTAGGTGTGCGCAAGAACTGCTGCAGAAACAAACGCCTTGATAGTCGGAGCGCTGCAACCTCTGGTTTGGGGATGGCATGTTACACATGAGCCCACTTTGCTGATAGTATTCTGTCGGTGCAGTGAAACTGTATGATAAACATATTACAAAAGGAGTTTCCATCACTGTAACCCAAAAGACAGTTTTGACCTCTGAATTTTCCTCAGCAGACTATATTCTGTGTCAGACTGCGAGACGGGGCTGTCCCCTCATCATTAGTAGCTTTTGTGTTCATGAAATTCCAATTAGCCTGTATTCCTAAAATTCTAAAGCGGAATATTAAAACAGTATTTTTGTCAGAGGTTCAAATTACATTTAACATTCAGTTATGTGACAAAAGCTGACAGAATCTTAAAAAGCACTGTGCTGCAAATTTCATTTTATGTAATCTGTACAGAATTCAACAGTGCAGAATGTGCCATATCTATGTGCTTTACTGTATTTTGTATTTAACTGGTTGTCTTCTGAACTGGTCTATCATTTTTCTTAAAATAAGCTTGAAAGTGCATATTAAATCATCTACTGTATACCTTTAGTTACAGAATATTGAGTTTTTTAAGGCAATTCTAAAAATTTGTGGTACGGTATATGTCGTGCAGAGTACACCAAAGCTGACATTTTCTTATGCTTTTCATATACTGTACATAATTGTTTTTAGCTAATTAGGGTTACCTTTTAAGCTCAAATTCACATCATGTTCCTTACAGATATGAACACAGTGAGGATTATACAACAAAAATACATTTTTGCAGTTGTGGACCTACTAGTAGAGTTCAGTGTAACTTACCTTTTGTAGGACAAAGTGTAGTGCCAATTAGAATGCTATATCTATGAAAAAAAATTTGAGAGAAAAAAAAACTTGAATGTTTGTTTGGAAGAAGCCTTACAGTCCTAATTATGCTTAAATGCAAACGGAATATGAGGCTTAAAAATAAATTTCAAGCACTTTCAAGCCTGTTTAAATATCTTAAGGCAGAAGACCTTGTTCTCTTTACCATGCGAGATACAATCGAACTGTATCCATTTAACAGAAAACAAGCATTATACATCACAGAAGCATTGCCATATTATACATCTCAAGCCATAAAGACAACATCTTTCCTCATTAACCATGACCTCCATTTCACATGGTTAAAAGCAGCATTTTATCGAAGTGGGTAGATAAATGTATGCACCTGTTCTACATAAAAACAGAGCAGACACAGGCATTTGTCCTTTTTTTACAGTATTCCCACCAGAAAAATAACTTTCGTGTTTCAGGGATTTCTTGGGATTTCTGAGAAACATTTTGTTGGCACATGCTAAATGAAAAGAAAACACACATTTAAAAGAGTTTTGGCTTTCTGACTCGTAGGGACCCAATTTATGTTATATAAGTACTGTATGAACTGTATAAGTATGCTATATAGTTATTTCAGATTATATTATACTGTGTATAATGTCACTTATATGACATTTTTGCTATATTTACAGTACGTTATTGTAGTAGATAAGCAACATCTGTACAATGACACTGAGAAGCAGCCTTCTGAGGAAGAGGATTGA
Source organism: Lepisosteus platostomus (assembly GCF_059453375.1). Classification (NCBI taxonomy): domain Eukaryota; kingdom Metazoa; phylum Chordata; class Actinopteri; order Semionotiformes; family Lepisosteidae; genus Lepisosteus; species Lepisosteus platostomus. The sequence continues at coordinate 21,061,620 of NC_142627.1, read as the reverse complement.
ATTTTTTGTGAATGTGCCGCAGGAAAGAAGCTTCATGTGCAGCAGTGCGAGTGCTGTGTTGTGAAAGGTCATTCACTCAGTCTGCTGAAGACAGTGCATATGAATAAAATGCTGCTGATCGTTCTCACTGCTGCTCATCCCCCCGTCATGTGTAGCATTTTATCCCATGTGAACTGTCTCAGAAGTGTATGTCAGTACACTTCAGACAGAGCGGTAGTCATGATTTGCAGAAATACAGATTCAGCTCAGTTGTGCCTCATTGGCGTCTTTTAACGGATTCTGTCCGTCTCCCCACGCTGTGTAGGAGAAAAGGTGATGCAGGATGATGAATTCACCTGTGACCTCTTTCGCTTCCTGCAGCTCCTCTGTGAAGGACACAACTCAGGTTTGTAATGCACAAAGCGGCTAGAATAAAATGAAGACTCATAGATTAAAGAATTATTTATACTGGTGCTTTTGAAGATCCGTTTTTTTTTTTACACGTTGTATTAACTGGCTATTTGGTCCTGGATAACACTTGGCTCTTATGCGATATTAGTTTGAATTAAGGAAGCATAAAAAATAGTTTTCATTGTAATATTTAATGCAAAGTGTTCTATGTCCATAGATTTTCAAAATTACCTCAGGACGCAAACTGGAAACAACACAACTGTCAACATTATCATTTCTACCGTTGACTATCTTCTGAGAGTTCAGGTGAGAATCAACATTTTTACTGCTTTGTTATGTTGAATGTGTATTTCTAGATAATAGCAAACTATAAATAATGACACTCAAAATTTCCATAATATTGAATTATGTTTGTGTGACACACCATGAAGTGGATAGTACCTGGGTGGGAGACCTCCTGGGAAGCTACTGTATGGTTGCCACTGGAAGTGGTGTTAGTGGGACCAGCGGGGGGCGCCCACCCTGCGGTCGGTGTGGGTCTTAATGCCCCAGTATAGTGGCGGGGACACTATCCTGTAGTGGGCGCCATCTTTCGGACGAGACGTTAAACTGACTCTCAGTGGTCATTAAAGATTCACAGGTATTTCTCGATAAGGGTAGGGAGTTATCCCGGTGTCCGGGCCAAATTTCCCCCCTCAGCCTTAAGTCTGGCCTCCAAACAGTCCCCATGTATGATGGGCTTGCACTGGCCCTGCGATGGACTGGCGTCCTGTCCAGGGTGTACCCTGCCTTGCACTCGTTGCTTGCCGGGTAGGCTCCAGCTTCCCGCCACACCGTATGGTACAGTGTATAAAGCAGTTTGGCAAATGACATGACAAAAGTTACATGAAAAACTACCCATTGTTCAACATTTTAAAGTTTTCTAATACAGGTCACTCATCATAAAAGCAAATGCATTAGTACTATTTTGACCTTTGCAACAACTGAAGTAGTTGTAAACTGTTAAAACTATTGCAGTTTTTGGCTTTCATTGCACTTTGTGAGAAGTTTTGGAACTCATATCTTTTTGCATATTTAATATCTCTCAATATATATAGAATGCATCTAAGAGGAACATGAATAGTAAATACAGTATATTAAAATGTTAATATTAAAGGATTATATCAGCCTTTATCAGAGGTAAACTGTAAGAAAACATTTTTTACTTATGAGTACCTCAAACAGTAGGTCATATAATGTCAGACAAAAAGTTCCAGATTTAAAAAAAAACATTTGTTTAATTGCTATTGCTATTAATTGCTGTTTTCTGGGGTACTGTACTTGTTTTTGCACATTTATTTCTGCAGGAGTCAATCAGTGATTTCTACTGGTATTACTCGGGAAAAGACGTCATTGATGAACAAGGACAGCGCAATTTCTCCAAGGCGATCAATGTAGCAAAACAGGTGTTCAACACACTTACAGAGTATATTCAGGTAAACTGCTGGCTATAAGCCAAGCATTTTACAATGTTGGTTAGATAAGTTTAGACAAGATGGATAAGAAAAAGGATTTGAAGGAGACTGAACTACATGGGTAGTCCTAATGATTTAGCCCCTACAATACAGTATATATGTTTTTGAAATGTCCTGTTAATGGCAGTTAATGTTAACTATTTTTTTGGGCACAATTGGTGCTCTGTTTAGGGATTTTAGATGTGATGAAAGATGCATGTGGGGTTAAAAGTTCCCAAACCACACTTTACAATTAATGCAAGAATTTGTTAATTGCGTGAACTGTTCATTCGATTAGGTTTCCCCGATATTGATTGGATTCTATAGTGAGAAGTATTTTTGGTTTTTGTTTTTTTACAGAGAGAATGTACTTCGCTCAATGTACACTGTACTGTACATCACAGGCACTGGCTCTTTCTCCTGTTCAGATCATTAGGGGAAGGGGCGGGGCTCAGCACTGTTGCAGGCAACGACGGCCATTTTCTTTAAAAACACATGACTGACAATCAATTTCCTCAGTGGGTGCTCAGCCTCCCATAAACCTACTCCCATAAGGGAGTAAATTCCTTACCGTAGCGGGCTGGAGATTGCCTCTTCCTTCACAAAAGTCCCTCCTTGCAAACTACTAGCACTGCTTCATGAATGGAACTATAAGAAAATTAAAAGTTACAAAAAGGGAAAAAAAGAACTTTACTGGGTTTCAAGTTATTCTTCGCTCTTTTCGCTCCACATTAGGGCCCCTGTACTGGAAACCAGCAGAGCCTAGCTCACAGTCGCCTTTGGGATGCTGTAGTAGGATTTCTCCACGTGTTTGCACACATGCAAATGAAGCTATCGCAGGTTTGTATCATACAGATATTTATGCAGTTTTTGATATACTGTATGTAAAACTTTGCTTACTTAACTTTTTCATCAGAGAACAGGAAAAGCTCAAATTGAGATTGATCGATTTAACCTATCACTGGTTTTCTTTATGTTCCTATCGAGGTAGGGGATCTATCACACTATCAAGCATAACTTGAAAGGCCCTAGAAACTTTGCCTCCACAGTGTACTCTGGTGATCAATGCAGACATTGATTACTCTGTTAAATAGTGTTCTGTAGTACTGTATTATGGTGAAATTGATTTTAGCAGACTTCCAGTTTTCACAGTTTTCATTGCTCAACTGCAGAAAACTGACAATGTGGCACATAAACAACAAATACAAAATGGGAAATATCAAGCTTGGAGCAGCAACTCATGACACATACTTATCACTTACTGTAACTGTTTAGTTTAACTGAAAATGATATAAATGATATGCCAATATAGACAATTTGGGAATCAATATTATAAAAAGGCAAGTAGAATGTTAGAAAATATTGTTCAATGTGTAGAATGTAAAGTAGATAGATACTGTAGATCGTGTTTTAAAATTGTATAATGCAACAGCCAGAACTCATTTAGAATATTATAAATTCTGCCACTATGCTACAGAAAATATTGGTGGTCTAGAATCGGTTTAAAGAAGAGCATCCAATTGTATCCCTTGGCTCAAAGGAATGTGATAGGCTTAAAAAACTGTTTGGTCTTGAACAGAGGAAATGACGAGGAGTCTTGGTTCAAGTATTCAAAATCTTTGAATAATCTGGCATTGACAAAGTTAGCTGTTTTGAGTTGTGAGCTCTCTTTAATCATTTCAAATATCTCAATCAAGTCTTCTCTCAGATGTTTTTTTAAATTGCCTTAAGTCTTCTTAACTCCTTTCCTTAAGCACTGGGATGAGTCTTGTCCTCTTCTCTGGATTTTCCAATGCTTCTTGACCCCTTTTGAAAGTGGACACCAGAAATTCCTGTAGTTCTTTAATTGTGATCTACAGTAACATATATGACCCTGTACTGTACACTCTTTACTGTATAACCAAGCATTCCTTTTGCCTTTTGCCTTTTTATTTTTGTGCATTTTCTAGATGCTGCAAGTGATAAACAAAATGTCTGTTTCTCTGTCTTTTGCAGAGAAACGTCTCATCTGTTATACATTTGTTTTTCCAAGTACTGTATAAACTGTTAACAAACAAGACTTCATCTTGCATGAAGAGTGCTGCTTCTGTCTTTGCAAAATCTAACTCAGATTCTCCTGTCTGTTGCAATCGCTGCAGTGGTTAAAAAGATAATTTGTAATTTTAAGCATATAGCTTCACTGTATTTGAAGGACATTTTAGGAAAAATCAGTTCATTAATTATAGGCTGTATGTTTTTTTGTTGTTTATACACAGTATTCTTGTGCGAAATCTTGAGATGCAAGGAATAGAATGATGTTTTTTTAATTAAATTTGATTGAACCCCAGTTCCCACTAAAAGAACATCAAAATCTGTGCCTCTCGTTGGGTTAAATATGTCCCAAATTTTCCTTATTATAAGCAAATCTTAGCATTAGCATTAGCATTTACAAACAAATTTCCTTTGACATTTATTTGCCTACTACTGAAACTAATTGCATCATAGCTGTAGGCATATTTCTCCCAAGCTTTGTCTCTTTAGCAAAATGACTAACTTGCTTCTGACACCTTGATTATTCCCTGACAGAATAAAATGAGTACCTGTGACATACAGTATTTAAATAACATAGAGTAATCCAGCCATGCCTAGGAGCAATTGTAGTGATAAATATATGTATACTGTATATTCAAGTTCAAAATAAAGTTCAAGTTCAAGTACCAGCACACATTTTATGGATATATAATTCCATGGCTATTATAACAGTATTATTACACCTGTTTTTCTTCCTCATGGCCCTTGGTGTTTTACACGTTGTGAATGTTTCAATTTCTGACGTGTGAATTCCTGGATCAGTATATTTAATGTATTTAATAATATTAACATATTAAAATATTGTAATACTGTATGCTAACATATTACCAAATAGGACCCCGTGTACAGTGTGTATGTGTACAGATCATATATTTATACACATTACACAAACATTCATTAATGCTCAGTTCACTGTAGCAGATGTGGCAGTGTTCTTGCCAAAAGAATGGCCGACCGAAGTGAAAATGTAATATGTTTGTCATTTGTAGGATTCCAGTCAAATTGAATTGCTGAAAGAGTTAATGGATCTCCAAAAGGACATGGTCGTAATGCTGCTGTCCATGTTAGAAGGTAGGTTTGGCCAAAGTAAAACTTCAACACTGGTACAGCTTTACAGCCCTTTATGTTTCAACATGAATCACTATATCCAGCTTATACAGTATGTAAGCTTAGTAACGTTCACTATTACTGTTATCACCATGTACAAAAGATAGCAAAAAAACACTCCTCTTTTAAAGTCAGTGACTTTGTTTAATCTGAATTTGACAGCAGCACATTGTTTTCTCAGGGACTAGAATGTGGGAGCTTCTCCATTAAAACGATAGATTTCGATTAAGTAGCTGTATACATCAATTAAAAAATCAGAGTTTCCTTGAATCACTTCATTTAGTCACAGTAGGAAAGGTGCCTAATGCATTGTGGTTATGTTATTTGTTTGAAACATTTATGAAAGTGCTCATGTTTTACATTGTTAAATTTGTAAACGTAAGCATACCAATACACATTCTTGGGATTAAAAGACCAGTTACTATTATATTCTTTTGCACAGCAAAACGTGTGTCAAATGTAGCAAGACTAATGGATATACTGTATATAGATTTCCTAGTATGTTATTTTCTAATTACTTTTTTAAAAGTGCATATTTAATGTGTTTGCAAAAACCCACTTAATTTTCTCACTTTGTTTGTCCTGGATGAACAGTCATTTTAAATCACTATCAATTTATTTTTGTTTCCTTAGGGAATGTGGTTAATGGAACTATTGGTAAACAGATGGTTGACATGTTAGTAGAGTCCTCAAACAATGTGGAGATGATTTTGAAGTTCTTTGACATGTTCCTCAAGCTCAAAGATCTGACGTCCTCAGACACCTTCAAGGAGTACGACCCTGATGGGAAAGGGGTTATCTCAAAGAGGGATTTCCAGAAAGCAATGGAAAGCCACAAACACTATACTCAGTCAGAAACAGAGTTCCTGCTTTCTTGTGCAGAGACAGATGAAAATGAGCTCCTGGACTATGAAGAGTTTGTGGAGAGGTTCCATGAACCTGCCAAGGATATTGGCTTCAATGTGGCTGTCTTACTCACCAACCTGTCCGAACACATGCCCCATGATACCCGCCTCCAGACCTTTCTGGAACTCGCAGAAAGCGTGCTTAATTATTTCCAGCCTTATCTGGGTCGCATTGAGATCATGGGGAGTGCCAAACGCATTGAGCGGGTCTACTTTGAGATCAGCGAGTCCAGCCGGACACAGTGGGAGAAGCCACAAGTCAAGGAGTCCAAACGGCAGTTCATCTTTGATGTTGTAAACGAGGGAGGGGAAAAAGAAAAAATGGAGCTCTTTGTAAATTTCTGTGAGGACACCATTTTTGAAATGCAGCTGGCTGCCCAGATCTCTGAATCAGATACTAATGAGAGGTCAGCCAGTAAGGAAGAGAATGAGAAAGAGAAGCCAGAGGACGACAATCCAGAAATGGGCTTCTTTTCTGTCACCACAGTACGATCTGCTCTTCTGGCCTTGCGGTACAATGTGATGATGTTAATGAAGGTGCTTTCCATGAAAAGCCTTAAGAAACAGATGAAAAAGATGAAGAAAATGACTGTGAAAGACATGGTTATGACACTCATCTCTTTCTACTGGAGTGTTTTGATGGGCCTTTTCCATTTCACATTCAGTGTGTCAAGAGGCTTTTTCCGAATAATGTACAGTACTTTTCTAGGGGGGAGTCTGGTGGAAGGAGCCAAACAAATTAAAGTGGCCGATCTCTTGGCCAACATGCCTGACCCCACGCAAGATGAGGTCCGTGGGGAAGGAGAGGAAGGTGAGAGGAAACTCACAGACAAATCGTTGCCTTCAGAAGACCTTGCAGACTTGGTGGTTGCCTCTGATGATACTGACCTCCTCTCAGACATTTTTGGGTTAGACTTGAGGAGGGAAGGAGGACAATATAAATTAATCCCTCATAATCCAAATGCTAGTTTGACTGATTTAATCACTTCTCCTGCTTCTCCTGTGCCTGCGCCTTCACCAGAGTTGAGAAGAAGACATAAGGTAATCAATGTAGTGCACAGCTGTTAACAAAGTGGAATGCTGCTTGTTTATGAAGGAAAAGTAATTGATTTTGGCTTGCAGAACATCTTTCAAAGATAAGAGATAGAAGATAATATTCTGTTACTATAAGATTCTAGAAAAACAGAAAAGGCTAAACATTTTGAGATGTGTATGTTTAAGTAAAAAGCATTTAAATATCTTTTATTCATGTTGAGACAAATGAGACTTCTATGACCAAGTCATTACACAGATCTTAGTGAAAGTATATCTCTTCCCAAAACTGCTATCTTTCTCTGAGCATGACAGCTTTTCTTTCTGTACCACTGTTTCACAACAAGAAGTAGCATGAAGTAACCTAACTGGAGTAGCAGAACTTCATATACTGTACATATTCTTATACTGTACTTTCAGGTTTTAACATTGGTCATATGGTTGGATGGCCTCTCTAAGCAGCTCATAGTTGTGTTTCTTTATTGTTTTAGGGTGAGGGGGTCTCAGTGGAAGACAGAGAAGATAAGGAAGAGAACAAATCTGAACCAGAAAAGGCAGAGTATGTAAAGTGCCTGACCTGTCTTCTTAGAGTCCTTATTCCTCACAAAAAATGGCTTTCTTGTTGCATGGTGGATCCAATATGTAAACCTTCCTACAATTATATGGAAAGTAATGAAAAAGTATGCAATACAAAACAAAAGAAAAATAAAAAAGACTCATTTTGCAGTAAAAGAGCAAGAATTTCTTCCAATGACATTGAACAGCTGTCTGATGCTCCTCAATTCAATTTTCTAAGGAAGATAAAAAATATACCAGTTGCAATATTTTATTCTATAATATAATATCAACATATGTTATATATTATAATATTGTTTTATTTATTTTTGTCATTTGGCATTGTTTTTGGTGCATGAAATATAAAAGACAATTTTGCCCAGAAGGCCAGTAACAAGTATCTCATTCTTTCAGAGGAGAAGATGGTGAAAAGAATGATAAGCCAAAGGAAGACAAGCCTAAACAGAAGATCAGGCAGCGTCATGCCTTGAAATCAGATGAGCCAGAAATCCAAGAGTCTGCATTTTGGAAGAAGATCTTAGCCTATCAGAGAAAGCTGCTTGTAAGAACCACTTCATGTTTGCCACGGTTTCGAAGCTTTTTGACATTCTATGACAGGTTGTGGGAAATGTTTAGGAAGTTAGATGTCTTAAAATCAATCAAGATGGTTAGAATGACTTTCATACAGTTAGTGAAAATTGCATAATAACTTTTACATTTGTCTTTTTAGAAAGTGCACACATTTGAGAATATTTCCTGAAACTGATCATGGCTAGTTAAAATGCTTCTTTGTAGTGTAAACATATATTTCTACAGTTAAATGTTTTAATAGTAATATTAAATAATATTATCATATTTTACTGTATATCAATATTAAAAATACTGTACCCTTTCTAAAATGATGGTAAGATAAAACTGTTGTAGATATGGGTACATTTCTTTAGAATCATTTCAACCCAACTCATAACGGATGCACAAAATTACTAATTTCAAAAATGCATTTACAGTATTAAAACAACTGGGAAAGGCTCCGAATACAACATCACTTAAAAGATAAATTCTTCTTACCTTCCCTTCTGTCGAGTATGTTTGACAATGAGAAACAATATTCATTCTTTCCATTTTTAAGTATATTCAATAATATATTTGATGGAATATTTCCAAGGCAGTCATTGTTCAATATCAATGTATATACACACTTATAATGCTGTTTTTTCTTTTGCATTGCTTGTCTTCAGAATTACTTCGCAAGGAATTTTTACAACATGAGAATGCTGGCTTTGTTTGTTGCATTTGCAATAAACTTTATCCTCCTTTTTTATAAGGTGAGACATCCTCAGTTTATCAGTTTATCATTGAGCCAATTTATTTTGGAAAGCACTGAATTACTTAGTATTAAAACACTTAATGTAGTATTTTAAATTCAAACCTATTCATGTTAATTCAAATTCTGGATCAATAGTTGTTGAAGAGATGTTATTTCACTTTTATACGACAGAGCTAATTACAGTATACCTATTTCTTCAGTATAAGTCCAGTATAAGTCAAAGCTTGTTTCTCTGTGATGATATCTCCCACCACTTCGTGACATAGTTTGTGAACAATTAATTTCAAACTCAGTAGACAAAACTGCGTCATGTACTATTATTTCTTTACGATTGACTCATAACCTAGATTCTGTAGATGGAATCACATAATTTAAATTAAATGTTATGGTGCTTCATTGTGTGAAAATAGTCAAATTGTCTTGAAAAGTGCTGAAGAGTTTATTTATTTATTCCTTTATTTATATGGTAGTTGCTATAAGAAAGACTTTAAAGAGAAATAAAGCATTCAGACCTACTTGTTTGTTGGCTAATTAGATCTGAGAATCTCATCGTTATTTCTGAAGTATTGCATGGCATCCACCTTGGTTCTAGAGAGTTGGCTCCAGTCTCCTGAAATGTTGTGACCCATGGGCAACTTCGCTGACACATGACTTCAAAGTATATTTCCGTTTCAGTTTGTTTTTCCTGAATGTCAAAAACATTTTCTCAGTTTAAAAGGAGCTGGGGCGTGTTGGCCGCAAAGGGATGAGAAAAGGTTAATTTCACACTGAGAAGCAGAAAGGAAGGTTGTTTTTATTCATTTCTTTTTCAACAGCAGGAAATGAACCTTTCCTTGTTCCTAGTTTTAGAGGACACCGACTCAATTTCCGTCAGTGTAACTGATGCTCTCGTCCCGGATTGGCAGGTGTCCACGTCCTCGGCGGTGATTGAGGAGAAGGAGGTGGTGTTCAGTGGAGCAGGGGAAGGCAGCGCCAGGTGGACCTCTGTGAGCAGTGTGCCCCACAGGACGGTCACTGTGCACTATGTATTGGAGGAGAGCAGTGGCTACATGGAGCCTACTCTCAGAATACTGGCTATTCTGCACACCGTCATATCCTTCTTCTGCATTATAGGATACTACTGCTTAAAAGTAAGACTAAAGAACTGCATGTGTGCTAATCCTCTAAGCAAATAGCATTTTACATACAGAATTCAGTATATTCTACAAGTATATGTATCCTGAAAATGGCCATGTGGATCCAGCGGGTGATGTACAGTGTGCGGTATGTAGTTAATTTCCTGTGGAGGGTTTTTTAGCAAGTATGTGAAATTCTCACCAGCAGAGTGAGACGAGCTTAACCTAAGCTTGGCCACTTAAAAGCTTTAGATAAATTGTATTTTGTAAACGACTGACAAGCTCAGTATAGACTGGGTTTGTTCCTATCTTAGTTCAGCTACGGTATCTGAATGATCTAAAGGCTAGGATGCATAAGAATACCTGTGCCTTCTGCTATTTATTGATTTTACTGAATGTGTTAGTTATATTAATTGTGTTTATGTATCAGGTTCCACTGGTTATTTTTAAAAGAGAGAAGGAGGTGGCCAGGAAATTGGAATTTGATGGGCTATACATAACAGAGCAGCCATCTGAGGATGACATTAAAGGCCAGTGGGACAGGCTGGTAATTAACACACAGTGAGTACATGATACACCCTTAATTATCACAGATAGCGGTTAGTTATGGTCACATGGGGTATGACTTGATTGCTATCCTGCAAGATGTCAAGGAGGTTACCCATGGGAAGCTGTAACTACAATATTAGCTCAGCTCTGTGTAGGCAAGAGGCTCCAATGAGGATTTATGAAGTCTCTTGTATTGTCACTCATTTTGAAGTTAATACATAATACATAATATATTGTTTACATGTGATAATACTGCACCCTCGTCAGTGTCACTTTATAAATGTTGTTCTATACTATAAATATATAGTATACAGTATATATTTTAGATACAGTATAATATATTTTATCACAGAAGTATGAAATACTGTATGTTTTGAAAAATATGAAAGATATCCTCTTTATTTTTGCTTTTCAGGTCTTTCCCTAACAACTACTGGGACAAGTTTGTTAAAAGAAAGGTGTGTTCTTAAAAATAATTTATTGGTAACTCCAAAGTACACTGCCATATGCTTACTGTGCATTTTTGCACTGAATTATATTTTGATTGGAAGATTGAGTACAATTTGCATTTGGACTAAAGACTTGACTGCTTTAGGAAAGTGCTTTTAGATTTACAGTATATACAATAAATAAAAATATACTCTATACAGTATATACAGTAACTACAGTATTGGTTTCCTCAGCCTGGATTAGCACTAATCTTAGACTACCTGATGATTTTTAGGTTTTGAGTATACACAGTACAGTAGCTAATATTGGTCTATGAAATCAACTGTAAGGGAGGGATTTGTTTTATCATTGAAAAATAAGGCAGTCTGAACATGTTATTAAGATTATAGTTTGAAGAGTTGTGTGCACAATGAAAACATTGCAATTAAAAAAAATCAGACGCAGTCAACAGAACTGTACATTACAAATTATTGAGATAAAGGATATGAGGTAAATATATCTGAGTGGTGAAATCTTTTAATAAGATATCCTCCTGGCTGCCCGGCGCACAGTAAATATGGGATTGTCCCACACGCTTAAATGCGTTGTTTCAATTGGGAGAAATGCACATCGCCATAGTCTTCATCAGGAGAAGGTTGAATTCTAAAATAACTAAATAAGGATTCCTCTTCTCATATTATAGTATCAGCTTCATATCCATGTACTTGTTTTCTCATTTGCCTTGGAGGTCATGGACAAATACGGAGAATTTTACGGACGGGACAGAATCAGCGAGCTCTTGGGAATGGACAAAGCTGCTCTGGACTTCAGTGATACACAGGAGAAGAAGAAGCCAAAGAAAGACAGTTCATTGTCAGCTGTGTGAGTTGGGTTTTATTACTGGATTGAATTAAAGCCTCCGCAGAGTGACTGATAGTCCTGTTTATCTCCAGTTCTGTTTTTACAGTTATTGATTATGTATTGTTTTGTACTGCATACCAAAGTCTTGTAGCAAAATATTTTGGGCACAAAGCATGGTAAGAGTCTGTAATCGTTTTGACTCTCTTCCTGCGACACATATTTAGCTGGCAATGTGTAAAAGAGTGTGTAGTTAAATGATAATGTTTTCTATAGTGTTTCCAATCAATAGATGGCACGAATGTTAAATGGCAAACTGAAGTGATCAGTTCTGACTGAAGGATAATGTTTATTGAGCCAACAATGAGACTCTACATTACCTAAAAGAGATTCAAGTATTTCAAATTGAAATTCATCTCTTACTTTTACTTAAGTAAAAGGTTAGAATGATAAACAAATAGGGAATAAAGCAAGACTGACTTGATATAGCCATGGGATTCACCAACTGAAATGTTTTCAGAAGTAACTATAGTTTACTGCAGTTGTAGGTACAGTGAATTAATCACCCGAATCTTAGTACTTGTCAACTACTTGACTGTAGGAGTGCCCTTTATTTTTATAGCGGTGGAAGTCTTCCTTTTTTATTGTGATGGGAGCAATCAGTGTTTCTTGCAGTTTAATCACAAACACTTGTTTATGGTTTTTGTTTCGTTATAGGTTAAACTCTATTGATGTGAAGTATCAGATCTGGAAACTGGGAGTCGTTTTTACAGACAACGTACGTAAGCAAAGAGATTTCTGTATTGTGTAGCAGAGCTGGGGAAATAACAGTAACAAGTTACTTACTGTATATAAGCGATTACCTTTCATGATGAACAGCAACTTGGAGGGAAGAATTTTGAATGGTAATGATTTACAGTGATATATGTTGTATGTGTACCATAAAATAATGTACTGTATTTTCTCTTTAATCATTTCCCCTACATTTTCTATTTTAAACGTAATCTCTTACATACTGTAAATAATCACTGTATTTCTCAGAAGTAACTTAGCCAGTCTCTGTTGTCAAATATTTGCATGATTATAATTTTTATAGGGATACAGTAATTATTTTCACCTATTTTTCAGCAATCAATAGGCCAGAGAAAAATGTTCGTATCAGCCAATCAAAGACATGGTTCAAAAACGGTTTCCTTTATTTTGCAGTCGTTCCTGTATCTTGCCTGGTATATGACGATGTCAGTCCTTGGCCACTACAATAATTTCTTCTTTGCGGCACATCTTCTTGATATAGCCATGGGATTCAAGACATTGCGAACCATTCTGTCTTCTGTCACACACAACGGCAAGCAGGTACAGTATCTTTGCACAAATTGATAGTGATAAAGGCACTTGTGGGTGGGGGGGTGTTTTTAATTCTTCATAGAACTGCTCACGAAAGATGTAGGAGTGTGGCGGTTTCCCAGAGTGCTTACCCATTTTCTGCTGTGCTTGATTGGTGTCCTCTGTTTGTACTGTGCTAGAATGAACTTTATTAGGGACATAAAAATACATACATAGAGGAATATCCAATGAAGACATAGCTTTTTTTTCCTGACAGAAATTTTTTGTTATAGAAATTAATTTCCTTATTTATTATTTTCAGCTGGTATTAACTGTAGGACTGCTGGCTGTGGTTGTGTATCTGTATACTGTGGTGGCCTTCAATTTTTTCCGCAAATTCTACAACAAGAGTGAAGACGGAGACATTCCTGATATGAAATGTGATGATATGCTCACAGTAAGTATGTTTATTGTGTAGGCTAGGATTGTGTATGCTACTGTATGTCATGCTGGGAACAAGATTTATGAGATTGTAATTATCAAGTATACAGTATACTTGTGATATGCATTATCTTTGTGTCCTGTGAAATGCATGGGTTCTCTTTCTGATTACCACCCTGTAAAGTAACACACAATGTTCATGTGGCAACGCAGTGTGGAACAGCACAGCTATAATCATATGGTTGCCTTATTACTTTTTAATTATTTCTGCCATGCATTAATAGACGCAACTATTAAATATGTCAATGTTTTAATTGAAAATTCTCAAAGAGTTTTTCTTTTTAATAAATTTTTGGATGCTACATACTGTACAAAAGTATATCCTCTATGGATTTTAGTTGTTGCCTGAGCTTCCTCAGACTCTAAGAATTTTAAGTAGCCCTGTTTGCTTGAGATTGACAAGTGAATACATTAGTGTACCGGTTCTTAAATTGTAATTATCTAAGTCTCTGGGGCTGCAGTACAGATGTTTGGAACCTTTTTTAGCAAAACACTGCATTCAAATTGAAATTAATTTATCAGTCTTGCACAATGGAACATTAATAGCTGATGATTCCTTGAGGTCCCAAGGGATCTAAATTAGCTGCACAATTGCTTCCCAGAATCTTAATTGCTCTCAATTTTAATTGACATTGCATAGAGGTTCTGTAAAAATACAGTACTAATATACCATTGTTAAAAATAAGGCACACTGCAGACATTCAAAACAATCTGGAGCCACTGTAAAGGGATTAGATTCTGTGGTCGATGAACTGTGTTCACTCTAGGCTTAATGTCAAGATGTTTTTAATTGAAGGCGATGCAATGCAAAGAGCAGATTGAGACATATTGCACTGAGAAAGGTATTTCTGTGACAGTTGACACTGCATACATGTAAATATGCCACTCAAGGCAGAATCTGAGATTAGTACCTTTCCTGATACAAAGTTTGAAGTGACAGAAGATATCAACTTTATGCTCTGCCTCCCTTCTCTTAATCCTGCTGGATTCAGTGAACCATACTAGTCTATCTCCAGTTCTCTGTCCTAATTAAGGACAGGTCAGGGACTAAAGGGTCATCTGTTTCCTTCTAGAGAAGGTGACAATGGCTTAGCTTCCTGCAGTTCTTGGCAAAATTAAGAGCTAAGATTGATGTCTCAAGTGCCTTTTGTTACATAATGTGAATTTTATTTTTAAGCACTACAGTGAACAGTTCTTATTTTTTTGCATGGAGAATATGTATTACACAGCATGTTTGAAATTCAGTTTTTTAAAGTGAAGGCGAGCAATGAAATAAATATTGAAAACACCTATTGTGTATCTACACAAATTGTCCTACAGTATATACTGTATATTTATGTTTAAGTACTGTATTTAGTCTTATAATTTCAATCTATTAACAGTCAACAGTAAATAATAGTATATAAACTGTAAGATGTTGATATAGAGATGTTAGAAAGGATGTACTGTATATGTCTATTACATGTAGGAACCATGTTAATTTGAATTGTAACGCAGGTTTTTTGGATGTTTGTGATTTAGGAATGCTGAATGATACATATACAGTACAGTACTGAAAACGTGCATGGTGCGCAGGTTAAACGTGGGTTTAGGCTGGTGAGATATGTGATTCTTTTTAAAATAAAATCTAAGTACTGTAGGTAAAAGTTCTAGGTACATTTTTTTTGTTTCTCAGTGCTACATGTTCCACATGTATGTGGGTGTGCGGGCTGGAGGAGGGATTGGGGATGAGATTGAAGATCCTGCAGGAGATGAGTACGAGATCTACAGGATTATTTTTGACATCACCTTCTTCTTCTTTGTCATTGTTATCCTGCTGGCCATCATTCAGGGTAAGACTGATTCTCTTCCTTTTACCAAGAGGGCAAGTTGACTGTTGAGCAAGGTCACCGAGGTGGAGCTCTTCATTTTCTTTTGAGTGATATAACTTGAAAGTTCACAGTTCTACAGGTGCAGGGTAGTCTTTGTTTATTATAATGTAGGTTTATAACTAGAATATAATTGAAATATCTGTTTTCTTTAGGTATACAAGTACTCATGAATTTACTTACCTTTCCTATTAGTATGTAACTGATATCATCAGGAAAACATTGGATACATATACATAAATATTTTTCAGGTTTAATAATTGATGCCTTTGGTGAATTACGAGACCAGCAAGAGCAGGTGAAAGAAGATATGGAGGTGAGGATTATATTCTTTCTCATGCCTGCATTTTGGTATTGTGCTCTGAGCAGCATATTTCCGATGGGTTTCATATTTTTGCTGTTACAGGGTGAAGCTGTGAAACCCAAACAGTATAATTGACTTGTGGTGTTGTGTGTGGTGTCTCATCAGTTACTATCTGGCTGTTTGTGTAATTTGAGAATGTGAAGAATTATCATTTTCTCATTGGGCAGTCACCCAGAAAGACTGATAATTACAAGTTATCTTTGTAATTGTGACTCATTGGTCTACTTTTGGATGTACACGAACTTGTTTAAGTGAGCTGATCTTATAAATGCAACATTTCAGGGAGAGTTCCTTCATGGCAGAGTATAATGCACATGTAAGGAAAGCTCGTGTTTCTTTTTAATATTTTAGATTTTGATGTAATGTCTTTTGGTCACATCCGCGTGTATTATTTCCATGAAATGTAACCCACTGATCCTTGCTTCATCTTTGTTTTCTCCCTCAACTTTCAAGTCATAATGGGTCAGACATTCACACTATAAGCAGACTCTGTGGTTGAATTCCTATGCCCAGCATCCGGCACATGCTCTGGTTCATGCTTATTTCAAACTTCACCCTGCTATTTAACACCAAACACATAAAAAGGATCAATTAAGGTTCAGTAAGCTTAATTAATGAAGGAGCTCAGCTGGAATAAAAACAAACAAACAAAAGACTCAGGAATACACCATGACCAGGGATCGAAACCCTCGATTTAACGAGGGTAATTTGAAGCCATGGTGAAATGCATGGGTGGCAAAACAAACTCAGAGTTGGCCTTGACAGTAACTAGGATTAATGGCTTTGTGGATTAATCTGAATGTAATTCTGTGGTCAC
This sequence comes from Lepisosteus platostomus, assembly GCF_059453375.1. NCBI lineage: Eukaryota > Metazoa > Chordata > Actinopteri > Semionotiformes > Lepisosteidae > Lepisosteus > Lepisosteus platostomus. Next base: position 21,044,917 of record NC_142627.1, on the reverse strand, counting down.
AGGTTAGAGGACTTTTTAGTTTTTCCCAAGCAGTGAATAACAAAATAAATAAAATTAGTAGTGATTACATTAAAAAGCAAAATCTATGCTTGTGAATGGCAAATGACATGAAGTAGAAATGACTCACAAGGTTGTCGGTTTTGAGGTGGGTCACCTCTTTCCTTAAAACAAGAGTAAATAGAGATCAGAAAAACTCCCAGTAGAAAATGGCATCCTGAGTGACTGGTGACCAGCATTAGAAGTGGTCTCTTCACAGAATGAATGCATTTCATGAAAAGGGCATTGCATATCTTAAAATACGAAGGCCTTATAGCATTTTGGCTCATGCCCTTTTCATACAAAATGGCAGGATCACTCTGCACATAATCTGTTCTTGAGCTCAGGAAGCGATCTGGGCAAGATGCACTTTAACAGAACACGCATTTGTTAGGCAGGTTCAAGAGAGAAGAGAAAATGCTTAATCTCATGCATGTACTGCAAATAAGTGAAATAAAAGATAAAATGGAGACACATTTCTCATGTAACCCAACAGTCAGTGATTAATACACTATCATCAGCCATGCTGCAGCTCCTTGGCTGTTTTGGCCAGGTTTGTAATGAGAGTTTCATGACCCTCATCCTTTTGACCAGGTTTGTATTCCTGAAGACAGCGCTTCCTGGGCGTCTTAGATTGTACCCCCTCCTCCCTTCCCCATCCTTTTTGTCTTAATGTGGTAGGCAGTGGAAGGGGGATGCAGAAGTCTATATATACTGTGTACAGTATATACACTGTATACATACTGTACATACATACATATATATATAAAAGTGTATCCACAGTGTGATGGACATGTTTTATTAATCGTAGTTCTTTCAGTGGTTGGCTCTGTATACAGTACGTATTTACAGCGCACACAGTAATGAATAATTTAATTATTGCCCTTAAACTCTTAAATATGATTTATATCCATAAAAAAGTATTTCGATATACTGTAAATTATTAATGTTACTTGTGTCAGTACTATTTAACCATCTGTAACTTAGACAGTAACTATGGGCAGTAAGGTCTCTACAAAACAACTTGAGTGATTGCTCAGAAGCCAAATGATGTTCAAAGACTTTCAGATTTTTCTCCTTTCGCAATTTAGACTGAAACTTTCCTTTCTGTTGTCAACACAGTAAATTTATATAAGAATCAAACCGTGCAAACATGGCCTAAAAAATGTTAAATCTCTTTTTTTCAGTAGCAGTTGAGTTGGTGAGATACTTCCAGTACTATAGGTGTGATATACTCACCTTACTTATGGGTACTACTAGTTCAACAAATTGATAAATTTTCGGGATTAGTGGACTGAAGACGGAAGCACTTTACTGTGGCGTTTGATAATGAAGATTAATTTAATATCACTGTACATTGTATTTTTTAAAGCCTATTCCTATTTGGCTTGACAGAGTAAATTTTCCTTTTCCATTTTCTCATTATTTGTCATTTGCATTATAAGTTTCAAAAGTCTTCCCCTTCCTTGAGAGTCATTTTCAAGCATTCCGTCTCAAAAACCTACGTGGATTCTAATACTTTAATCTGCATGGGATTTACCAAAAGACACAAGTACTGTATCAGGAAAATAATCTGGGATAAAAAAAAACACTTAAATTTGACTAATTTTAGTAAAATGTTTGAACCCACTGGTTAATGTTAATCCCTTGTGCCTAAATAACACCTGTTAAAGCTCATACCATACATTTTGTCAATTGCTAGCAAACCTACACAGATCTTTCAAATGTACAGCACTACAGTATCTGTGCCTAAATAATACCTGTTAAAGCTCATACCACACACTTTGTCAATTGCTAGCAAACCTACACAGATCTTTCAAATGTACAGCACGACAGTATCTAGCTATCTTGATGTTTGTGGATACGTCGGATCTTGTCTATTTAGTGGGGAGGAGAACAGAGTAATTTGAGGACTGGTGCATTGCTCACTTACATAGCCCTGAGCTCATGGGTGACCAAGGCATCCTAGCCAGAACAATGTGGTGCTTTACAAGTTGTGCACTGCCTCCTAGAAAATGATGGACATTGTAGGCTAATGATATATCCTAGCCTCAAGCTTGACAGCCAGAGCTCAGCTGAACTCCAAGTGAGGGCCTTACCTGAAACCCTAACTTCGATAAACCATAGCTTGCAGGGAATTAATTATTAAACTAATTCTTGTCACCTGTGGCTGACCGGTGAAGTGTGCACTTTCTTAACTGCTATAGGCAGATGTATTTTGTAGCTCACCATGAGATAAACTTAATGCGAAGAAGCATTGCCTTTTAAAATGCGGATTTGCCATTTATCAGCTATTCACACCTTTGCAGACTACTGTATATCTTTTAAACATTATCTGAGTTGGGTCCTTAAAATTGCCATGTTCTCGAGGCAGTGCTATCAATTTTAGTAGGTAGTGCGCTTCTAGGAAAAGACAAGGAGGAGGAGGAAAAAGAAGATGGTTTAAGTTAAAGTATGGTGTTCCAGTCGGAGATCTTTAGAAGTTTGCATCTTTAAAATGGCAAAAGATTGTAATTTTAATTTGAAAAGTTACAGGACTGCATACATTTTGTATTCTTAAAATATTAATTGCTTTCAAGTGTTATTGCGAAATTCAACCACTGTGGTAAAAATACACTAGCAGCTGCATAGTAAAAGTCACCAGTTGCTTTTCTTCCCTTTTGCTTAGTTGTGGTTTGCAGTGGTAGACGATTACTAATAGCATCAGAAACTTCTTTTTCTTTTGCAGACCAAATGCTTCATCTGTGGAATTGGCAACGACTACTTTGACACAGTCCCCCATGGCTTCGAAACTCACACGCTGCAGGAGCACAATTTGGCCAACTATCTGTGAGTATACAACGTGCTTGTGTGTCAGTCACATTTGGCAGCCAAGTTCCCCTGCTGGTACTGTGAAAAGGCAGAAGAAAGAGTAATGATCTGCATGTGCTTGGACTGCATTCTGTCACTCGTCAGGCAGCACAGTAGAGTACAAGACTTTCACTGCTGATGAAGCTCGTATTGAAGAAATGTAAATCTATGGCAAAGTTACTAGTAAACTGATTATTTCCAGCAAGGAAATGAACATAACAGTGAGGCACTCAAAGCAGACATCCAGCGGGCCACTTTAGTATGAATATTTAAGCCTTTGGGTAATTACACAGCAAAGGCTTCTAGGGACCAATATTTAGACCATTTTCTTCACGCTGTTTATTTTTTTTCGTTTGGATTATTAGCAGGAAATGTTAAACAGAGGGCGTCTTCCCCAAAGACTGAAGTCTGAGGGTTCATCTAGTAAATATTCATCATGCAAGCTAAAGCATGTTGTGTCAACCACTTGACTGTTGGTTGCTCTCTGAATATCCTTCTTATAATTCATACCAAATGAAATTTATAATTTAAAGTGCCTTTTCTTCCTATTTATATCACTTCATAAATATTCAGTGCCTATCGGTTAATTCAGAGGTCAACTTATGAGAGGAAGCTCCTTATATTTTACATATAAAAAAAGAGTTACTACATACTGTATACACTTAATTATAATCTTGTATATATAAAAATATATATAAATATTTTAAAATATATATAAAAATGCATATTATGTTTCTTGTATAGAATGTTGTATATTAATTTTTACACACACTTTGAAAATATTCGGTATATGCCAGCTTAATAAATACTTAACACTGCAGTAAGGTTTGTTAACTGCCACCAGTTATTAATTTAATACCCCTTTCATTTTTAAATGCTACATTATTTTAATAAATGTAGTTTTTCCACAGTTTCTGTGTGCATAGTACTTACACGTTTTCTTTTTTCCAGATTTTTTGTGATGTATCTCATTAACAAAGACGAAACTGAGCACACAGGACAGGTAATGTGAATATGAAATGTAAACATTATACCTCATGAAACATTTGGTTTAAATAGATAAGACATGCACAGTAAGCCAGATGGTTTTACGTTCTGCAATCCCTGTACAAAAAAGAATAAAAAAATAAAATGTTCTGTCAGAACTAGAGAAATCAATGTTATTGTTTGCAACAAACAAATGAACAGAATATAACAACCTTAAAAGTTGGTTACCAAAGATATTGTGCTATTCCTGACAGGAATCCTATGTGTGGAAGATGTACCAGGAGCGTTGCTGGGAATTCTTTCCGGCTGGAGACTGCTTTCGCAAACAATATGAAGACCAACTCAACTGAATACAGACTTTACTCTTTCTTACAGCAAAAAGAAGAAGGCGAATCACCTTCGAATTACTTCCTTTGGAATGCTTTTCAAAATTTGTACATATATGATACACTGTATATCATTCACTGTGTGCTTTTGGAGCACAAAAGCTGTGTTTTGATGACTTAATGCTTCATCTATACATTTGCTTTAAAAACTCACATTGAAAAGCAAAAAAAATTAAAAAGAAAATCTCACATTGATTTGACTGACTCTGGAGACTTCTGGGAAATGTCTTTATTTGGAGAGCACATGTATAAAAAAAAGGCAATTATCTTGCTCATCCTAAGTCTCTTTATTTCTTCATCCGGAATGAGATTGTATATTTTGTCGTGTACAGTGGAGATACAAGAATGGACTAAGGGCAGTGATGGGGAAATAGTGCCTTACTTAGTGCAGGTTGAGCTATGCAAGTGGAAAAAGTCGAGTGCATGACTATGTCACAAAACTAATCATTGTCAGATGTATAGTCGTGTTGAATTGCTGACTGTGTGACTGGATGTGTGTGAGAGAGTATGTGTGTCTCAGGACAAATGTAGGGTATTCATATCAAGCTCAGTCATCACTCACCAGTACTTCAGCTACTGTATTTCTTATTTTGGTAATGCTCTTATGCAATACAGCAACAGAGTTAATCTTTGTACAAAAGAGTGAAAAAAATCTTTGAAAAAGATTTCATTGCATGTTTATTATGCAAGTTTAACAAAAACTTAAAAGACGCAAGTTGATCAATGTTATACAAAATGTTTTATAGGTTTAAGATATTGATATCTCTATAGTGTTGAAGTGTTGTGGGCTTTACTGTAAATTATAAAACAATGTCATCAGCCAAGAATGCATAATGATATAAAAGTTGATTGTAGTCTCTTCACTTTTTGCCACCTGTGATTTCAATAGTGTAGTTAGGGATTATTCGTTGACTCATTTTGATTGAAGCTGAAGCAATACCCATTCAGGGAGTTCATCAAACATAATTGTACAAGAACAATGTGTAGAATACTCCATTTCGGATTGTTTCCAATTGTAATGCCAATCTTTGCAAATAAAACCTTCAGAATAAAAATGATTTGGTGCAGTCAGTACCATGAAACGCTACACTTTAAAGAATAAACACGGACTCTGTATGAGTATACAAGAATGTTGTGGTTAACTTTAGTGATGTTTAGAATTTCAAAATGAATTAGTGAAGGCTTACCTCTTGCTCTTAATTTTTCCTTCATCATTACAGTAAATTACCTCTAAGTATGAACTAGAAGTAGGGATTTAGCGTGTAGGTTTCTTCTTCGAAAAGATTGATTTAGAAAGAACCATACAATAGCATTATTATCAAAATATACACTTTAATGGCAGATAATTATACTTTAGCTATATCTTATTATTAGAATGATTAACCAAAGACAATTCGTTATAATTTAGGCTCAAATACAGATTTTGGTACTGAACTTTGCTTCTTTTAAGATCTAATAAACAGCAGACACAATGGGTTGAGTTGCCTTCTGTTGAAGGTTACCAGTGTAACCTTCTTAGGTCCAGTTTGCTGGTATTCAATTCATATTAACAGCATAACACATTTACACAATCATAGCATGTCAGTTTTATAAATGAAGAAAACTCTGATTTGTTCAAATACAAGTACTGTATAGGCACTCCCTGGATTACGTGACACTTGCATTTCCCAAATACTGTATTACTTTCCTTAAATCACATGTAAATTAAATGATTATGATTAGTGTATTTTTATGGTTATGTATACATAAAAGGGAACTTCCTTTGGCCATGTAAATAGCTTCCTTACCTTATTGAACCCATGGTTTTATTTCTACAGAATCTATTTAAAACATATTTTTGTGTTTTAAATTAAAAAAAATATAAGTTTCATTACAGAGAAATTTGATTTATGAAATGGTTTCTGGAACCAAACCCTTGCATAACTTAAATGCTCTCTTTTCCATTAATAATAACCTTTAGTTTAAATAACATCTCTGAAAGCAATCATCTCAAAGAGCTTAATTATCCTGAGACAATTAAACACTGGGTCTTCTCAACATAGCCTGACTCACTGGTATTTTATTTCTGTGAACAACATTTACTAGTGGTTAAAATGGCTTTTTATAAAGAAGAAATATTGTATAACATAAAGGATTGGAAGTATTTAATTTCACCTGAATTTTAAGTAGACTTTAAGCATCTTTAAGTGGATTTGCATGATTTTAAAACAAACTGCTATTTATTGAACCATGGAGATGTGGATATTAGCACATTTGAAAAATGCGAACTAGATGGATTAAAGTTAATTAATAAAGCCAAAGTAAATGTTTATTGTCAGATTTAAACACCCTCTTAAATTGCAAAGCATAATTATAAACCTACACATTACACAGATGTAGTCAACATGATTTTTGGGTCATTTTTTCAATCTTTTTTCAACCTTTGTTTCATCGTCAGTCCCATATCTGAATCTTGAGCCAGGAATGCTGTTCGAGTTGGATTCTGAGCATGAAATTAACTGCTTGTAAAGCTTGATCAACAGTGGCTACAGAAGAATAGAACAATTTGGAGACCCAGGCAAGACACATTGATTTATGTACTGCAGTGGAGATAATGAAACCATTAACATACCTAAAATTGGCTTTGATAATCTGGAAGACTCACATTCTGCTTCATCTTTTTCAACCATAAATACTATCAGAGTTCTGTTTTACAGTGCCAATCCTTCTAGGAGACCATGTGTTTGAAGAGTGAAATAATATTTACAATTTAAAATTTTGGGAAAATCAGTCTTTTAGAAGGTGTATTTATAAAAGGTGCAGTAAAAATGGACTGGTCATTACAAGAATGTTCAGATGTGATTTTTAATTATTTTAGTTCTTATGAACATATAACCTCTGTTCATTCCATCTGTTTATAGCAAACCAATGTACAAACATCAGAACTGTAATTTTCATATTCATTCTATTAATAAGATGAAGATTGAATAGGATGTGCTGTCTCTTACAATAAATCCTTAATTATCCTGAATAAAGCGCAATTCAGCTATCATTTCAAGAAAAAACAACTTTATGGGAGTAGTCATTTGTTTTTCTTGATACCGACAGTTTTCCCTGCCCTGCTTTGTAGCTTTAACTGGAATAAAAAAATAAAACCAACCCTTAATAGCGTCAAAGAGACTCGTGTTGCGAGTTAGGATTTGGTATGTACGTGAAAGCTTTCACTTATCATGTTCCAATTATACAATGGATATGGGCATGATATTTAGAGAAATGTAAATGAAACTTATACTCACAGGCCCACATGGCTAGCCTTGATTAAAGGTGCCCACGAGAAGATTAATGACTTTGTTGGATATGACCTTATGGTACAAACCCCTAAAAGGGATAACACAGTAATAATAAATAGTAATTATTCTTACCACTCTCTGACTCTAGCCACCTCTCTGTCTTCCTTGATGTATTAGCAATTAGAGTGCTTTTGATTAAGCTCATTAAAAAGCTAATTGACAGAGTGAAGAAAAAAGCAAAGTGAGGTAATCTGATATTAAGGCCAGCTGCAGCAGGATGTGAATCCGAGTCAAGGCTAGATAGTCTTAAAGGAGGCAGTCATTCTATTTGCACTGCACTATAGAAGCTAGAGGAGGAAAGTGCAGCAGGGCCTCCTTAAAAATATTAAGGTCTGCGAGTAAATCCACCAACTGAGTAATCTAAGGTAGTCAGGCTCATACACAAATACACTTTCAGTACACTTAACGTCACCATTTGGATAGAAACAGCCTTTTCATGTGATGAATGCCACTGTCTACGACATGATATCCAACCAGTTGTTCCCGTCTGGTTGTGTATTACATAAACTGATGTTTCATGCGTGCATTCCAGTTTAGTTCCCGAGAACTAAGAAATATTAGTCATCTGTCACCACCATTATGGCACTGATTCAACCCTGCATTCTATTTTTAAGAATGATCTTTTGCGCACTGTTTTTATTCTTTTTTAAAGGACGACTTGTTTATTTAGAAATCGTTACAAAAACAGTATGTAGCTAAACAATGTAAAAAAATCTTCTAAAACTTTAGAATGTAAGTCTCTCTAATGAAATAGCAGTCTGACCCTTTTAATCCTCTTGAAAAACTGTTCAGGCTGCCAGCTCTTACAGTACCTGCTGGACAGCCTTGGGACAGCAGTCGAAGGTGTCAAAAATCGGTGTTCCAGCATATAACAAGATGATGATATGACCTACTTCCTTCTACCCATTTTCAAACAACTTCCTCTAATTTAGGGTCACAGGGGGAGCCAGAGCCCATCCCTGCAAGCAACGGGCGCAATGGAGGGTAGACCGTAGCTAGGGCTGCCAGCCCAGTGCATGGCCCACAAAGACATGCACACAATACCAATCACACCAGGGAACATTTTCCCAGAGGCCCATGAACCTACAGTACAGTACCAGAATGTTTTTGGACCGTGGTAGTAAACCAGAGCACCTGGAGGAAAGCCACAGGAACACGGGGAGAACATGCAAACACCAGGTCCGAAACCGGACACAGGTCCCCAGCGCTGCACCACTGTGACTGTGCCGTCACATAACCTACTTGTATTTCTTAATTCTGAGTTCAGAAAATTCTGTTCCTCTTTGTAACTAGAGAGGCATTTTATCCAATACATACTGTACTTTCTTTGCAACAAACGTTTATATCCACCTGTCTGGCAAGCTACTTTTCTACACCATTTCATGACTAGATTTAGCAAGTTGGAAGCTGTAACTGTTTGCAGTCTAGTCTTGTTAGTGACCTATTTATTTAACTCGTAACAAATGAAAATTAGTTCTACACTGATAAAAAGTAAAATTTACTTTGCAGGTGTGGAGCTTTACTCAGATGAGCAGGAATAAGAGGGAGAGACGTGGGGTGGGAGATGCCAAGTGAAAAAAGAAACAGTGAGAACAGACACCTGCCAGATCTTTTCTGCAGACCCACTGCCACTCCTACCAGCCATTCACATTTACTCACAATTTCCATAGCCGCCCACAGCAGCTACAGGCACTCGGTGCTGTTTGAGCTACAAATACTGTACTTGTCCAACAGCACACTTATACCTATAGTGTATGCCATCTTTAGACAAAATTGATACATTCGTCGGGAGGCACAGTTGTTGTCTTATAGTGCTGGGGCCTTGGGTTCCATGTTCTCCCTGTGTTTTCATGGGTTTCCTCCAGGTGATCCCATTTCCTTTCAAGCCCAAAGATATACTGGTAGGTTAATTGGGTTCCGGGAAAATGGACACTGATGTGATTGTGTGTGTGTTTACGCTGTATTTGCCCTGTGATGGACTGGCGTCCCATCCAGGATGTATCCTGCCTTGCACCTTATGCTTGCTTGGATAGGCTCTGACCCGGGACTGGATATAGCACTTAGAAAGTGGTAGGACCGATGACACATTCACCAGCATGCAACTAATCCACTTCTACAGTACAGTACATCCTTTCAATTCACATAATGCTGGCCCTCATGCTTCCCTTTGTAAGAAGTTTTGTGTCACTGTTCTCCTTCACCTTAAAATCTGGTGATCCTTCCCCTCTGTTCCTCCTCTCTCCCCTCTATTCCTCCCCTCTCTCCTTCTTCACATGCTTAAGGGGGCCCTCACAGCCTCAATGTTGAACGTTTTACTCTTTCTTTTTACTTTTCAGTAACCTTGAGTTCTACTCTCAAGCTCAGTTCTCTAGCGGGCCAGTCCAGTTTGTGGCCACTGTGATGACACGCCATGTTTCAAACCAGCAGCGGGAGGTGGCATCCCACCAGGGAGCGGGGCAAATCTGACATGGGGAGTGGGTTGGATCGGATCCTACATGTCCAGGATCCCTACATCCATTCCACATTTAGTCCAAAACAGAGAAGACTAAGAAGCACCTGATGTCAGCAATTCAAAATCCTCAAAGGCACTGATACAGTGGTCTTCTTCAGAACGGACATCAAAACACAAACCAGAGGGCGCAAGTTGAAATCACAAGGTAGTGCAACAAGGAACAGGAGTCATGCCATTACCCTAAGGGTTGTGGGAAAAGCTTCCCAGTTATGTGACTGAAACCAATTTTGTTTTCAAGAAAGAGCTGAAAGAAATCCTTGAATGAATTAACTACTGGCTACCAAATGAACTACATGGGCTGAATGGCCTCTTTGTAGCCTCTCTTATGTTCTATTGAATAACTCACAACTATCAGCCCACTGAAGCTCAGCATGAGCCTGGCCAGTACCTGGATGAGAGACCTCCTGGGAAAAACTCAGGCTGCTGCTGGAAGAGGTGTTAGTGGGGCCAACAGGGGGTGCTGCTAAAGCCCCAGTGTAGTGACGGGGACACTATACTGTAAAAAAAAGGAGCCGTCCTTTGGATGAGATGTAAAACCAAGGTCCTGACTCTCTGTGGTCATTAAAAATCTCAGGGTGTTTCTCAAAAAGAGTAGGGGTGTTACCCCAGCCTCCTGGCTACATTTCCCCCTGGCTTTTACCAGTCATGGTCTCCTAAAAAATTCCCATCTATGAACTGGCTTCATCACTCTGCTCTCCTCCCCACTGAGAGCTGGTGTGTGGTGAGTACACTGATGCACTCTGGCTGCCGCCGCATCATCCAGGTGTGGGATTCACACTGCTGGAGGTGGAGGGGATCCCCATTACCTGTAAAGTGCTTTGAGTGGAGCGTCCAGAAAAGTGCTATGTAAGTGTAAGCAATTATTATTATTGTGAATTTAAATCTATGTGAAATCTGAGCTATAACAAATATTTTACATGTGATTTAAGGGTATACAGCTTCTATTTTAAAATAAAACTTGATTTATTTTGTCTTAAAAGACATCTGCACCAAAGAAAAACATCTGTGTCATTTGAAATTTTTATCCAATCATGTTTATTTTCTTTGTTCTACTGTAACTACAGCAAGCAAAAACGCCTGCACTAAAACATTGGCAGCTTTTCCCCACATCTGTTCATTAGTATTTTGATGTTTCGTTTTTGTTATTGAGATCCGTTTTCACAATGCAGAGGCATTCTTTAACTTATGTACGATATTAGTTGTAGTGTATAGACTTGCATGTTAAATAATCTCTGCCTTGCAGCAGCTTTTAAGCTAAACTATCCTGTCAAATACTGGCCTCTTCTATACAGCATGTGTAGTCACTGTGCTCACAAGTTCAAACTCTCAGGCAAGATCTCGGAGAGTCAGAAAGGTAAATTTGCAGAGTACTGAAAATGTTGCTTCTGTAGAAAATAATGCCAGCCCAGTAAGGTCTACTGATGGTATAATGATGCTGATGAACTGTGACAAGATCTTACCATTTGTCTTTTCAAGAATGCCAAATTAAGGTGCTGTTAAACAAAATGGCAATAAAGCCCGTGATTCTGTAAGGCTTATTTACTGTATATTAAATATAACAGACATCACTTAAAAAAAAAAAAAAAAAAAAAAAAAAGATTAATCCAGGAGTAAAGTTAAAAGATAATTGTGGAGAAATGCATCTGGCTTATCTTCAATACAGTTAATTATTTAGTATATATCCTTATATTGTTAGTTAGACACTTATTTCTAGGGATTTATTTGGACGTTTTAACAGTGCTGGTACTTGGCACCCGTCAGTGCTGATAAGTTCGAAACCTGCTCCTTTGCTGCAGAGCACTAGAGAACTGTAGCACGCAGAGCGAGTCGTGCGGAGAACGTTTTGGGCGGTCACGCTCTTCCTAGATCACGCTATATCTGGCAGCAATCAGCAGTTTAAGTGTGATTTCTGGACAAGAGCGTGACGGGGACATTTTGTTGATGCTCCATATTCCACCATTAAGTTAACACTACAAGTCTCACTTGTACTACCACTACTACAATATCTTTCCCTTTGGGTCACGGGAGACCCTTTCATTTTCAGAGCTCTCGGTCTTCAAACATCAATTATCATTCATCACGGTTTGCTCAGGAATCTTGTGTTGTATGGATAGTGGGGCTAAATGTAGAACAAAATCCTTGATAACAATCACTGCTCATCAGTTTCGGATTTACTGAGTGAATCTAACTCCATCAAATCTCTCTCATAGCATCTATGCCTCTATTATGTATCTTGATAATACATTCTTTGCATGAACAACGCTCATCAACAAAAAAATCAAGAACAGACTGGGCAGTTTTGTGAAAATGTCAGTAGGGCATTGGTGCTGATCTTCCTGCCCTCTCCCCCATTTATCATTCACGTGTTTTGAGTAAAGCAAAATCCATTTGTGATAATCCTTCATACCCCTTGTTTAATGAATTCCAATTACTTCCATCATAACACAGATACTGACTCTCTCACTCCAAAACCAATAGATTTAAGTTCTCATTTATACCTGCAGACATATCCCTACTTAACACTTGATTTTCTATGCAAATATGAAGGCATATTGTTGTTTTTTTCTGTCCGTCTGTATACCAATACTGCTGCTGTAAAACATACAGTGTAGTATCTGGCAGACAATTCTTAAGAAAGGGCTGGAGTTATAGCTGACCTACCACTAGAGGCCACTGTATGGCCTCTATTTTTGTTAATACCTACAGTGGGTGCTACAGTAATTAACTAAATATGCATTCTGTTAATTGAACTTGGAATGACTACTTTGTCAATTCCATTGAAAAATCTGAAGATATCAAGATCCTCATCTTGTACACAGATTTAAAAAAAAAGATTATATTTTACTTCTGTTGTCCTGCTTCATTACCTCAAGCTATGGAATCAGTCTTGTTGCTCTATTCTGAATTTTCTCCAATTATAATCCAGGACTACATACAGTATTCAAGAAATATTTTAATTAAAGCATTAAGCAATTTTAAAACAAGCTCTATACTGTATGCTTTGTAATGAGGCATTCTATGTACCATTGTATTGCTACTTTGCCTTTCTAGTATCTGACAGTACTGAATGTACAACTCCTAGGTTCCTTTTCCATCACGTGCCAATGGTACCTGCCATGAGACAAAGATGTCCTTTATTTATTCACCTAATTGTTGTTTTGAAACCTGGCAATACCACCCTCTAGGCTCTGACATTTGTTTTACTTTGGCCTAGCTCTCTGAAGCTGTGGGGCAGACAACCTTCTTTGTCTGACCTAGATTTCCCGCTTTCCCTTGCCTTGAAGTGTTCTTCCATCCCTCTCCACTCCATTCTAGGGAGTTTTGCCTCTAATTATGGATTCCTTGTGTTTTCTAGGGACTAGTGCTATGTTCAGTTCAAAGGATACCTGGTGGCAAAATGCCAGTGGTGCAGTAAGCACATGAAAGCTCCTTTTGTTCCACTCCTGGCACAGAGTGTTGACTCTGGGCTGAAAGGAAGCAGAGGTCTCTGGTGAATGAGCTCACTCGTGCTGTGCCGAGGTGTGGTGGAGGTACCATAGTACTGAAGTGCTATGCCAAGGTCATGCTTAGCCACTCATAACAGCAGGTTGTTCCACTCTCCACCTCCAGGAGGGACCAAGCTGCAGATCCCTCCTGCAGTCTCCCTGCGGTCTGTGCAGTGTCTTCACTGTCCAGGCTGCCTCCCTGAGCTGCCATTTTGAACTTATTTCTAAATGCCTTCCATGCCGCCAAATCATCATAACCAGGCATCAGTAGCTCAAGTACTGTAGGTAGCTGCGTCAGCATGCATAGGCTGCAAAGGAACAGGTAACGGGTTTATTCCACGCTGAAAAGAAAAGAAAGGAAACGCAATGTTTCGGCCGTGGAGCCTTCCTCAGGTGTGCGTCTTTTTCCCCTTTAGGAAAAGCTTTGACTCCCTTTTGTTCCTCTGTCTCTGTAGACTGGTGGTGATATAACCGTTATTTACAGATTCGAGCAGTGAACCACACCTTAATGCCCATAACTATTTACATGGGAAGCTAAACCCTAATGATTTGAGAAATTCAACTGAACTATTTAGAGTCCACTTTTCCACTGCTTAAGTAATAACACACTGAAGCAAATGGGAAATGGTCTAGTTCCACCATCTTCTGACTTCTTCTCACTTCCACAAACCCTCCAGTCTCAGGGTGTCTCCCAGCCAAATTTCTGGTGAGGAAATGGCCCCTACAGTATATAACACATGGATCAGGAGTTGTGTTTTTGTGGAATGGTCCTGTTTGAGAATGTCAAATCATTTTTTATATATAACCCATACTAAGAATATGAAAAATGAACATTAAGAGAAAAATATTAACCTTTGCACCAAGAAAAAAAATGACTGTTTTGAGTCACAGTAGTCTGTCAGATTAAAACATTATGTTAAACTCCTTTTCCATTGACCTTCCATCGTAAAACTGCTTTTTTTTTTTTTGCTTTAACTGGAAATGTTTTCATGGGATAAAGAATTAGATACAGGCTTGTAAAATATTAGCTAAATTTGGGTGTTAGTTTCCTCAGGCCAGGCATCTTTTAATAAGGCTAAAAGTGGTAGGCAGATAATTAAAGCCATATTTCCCTACACACTTTAAAGAGCCCTCTTTCTGTAGTGACTCAGCTCTGTTTTTTGCAGTGGTAACTGAATTTGCAACACACAACACACAGGAGTAAGTTTATTCTTCTCTTCTCAGTTACAAAAGACAACTGAATCTGGCAGCAGGGGGAGCTGTGACATTTACTTAAATAGCTATTGCAGAAAGTCTTACCAACAAGCTGCAGGTGAGAAAGCAAGCATCTGAAAGTGTTTGCCTTGCCAAAGCTTTCAGCACAAAAAGATGTTTCTTTTAAATGTGGTCATTAATGTAATGTCATTAATAACATTATTCTGGTAATATATTAATCTATACTGGGTTTGTTTGTGTGTAGAAGAAAAAGCCAAAAGTATAAACAGTTTCATTTATTTTGAAATGTTCTCTAATCATTTGCAATCATATAAACAGCACAAAATATCTAAGTATGACATTTGAACATAATGAAATATACAGACTGAATGTGTATGCTAATGTGGTATGTAAACAATACATTTTTTGCTTTCAGTAGTCATTACATTCCCTAAAGTCTTGCTGTGATTTCAGATAGCAAATCAATTACTGTATCACAGACTCCATTTGTCAGACTCGTTCAAGGCTCACTCATTCAGTCATTTCGCTACAGGTGTTTCCACAGTGGCATCCATCTTCTAGGGATCCATAATACCCTGCCTCCTGTGTTTTATTATCTTGAATTGCAATCAGATGTCAAATTTGTGTTCAATGCAATCTTTGATGGACCAGGAGATTTTTGAATCTCAATTTGTAAAAATTACTCACCTGCCTTCTATTGTATAGTATTTGGATTGTACGGAATAGAGAATCTTTAATGGATAACTTACTGCATGCCCTTGGTTACTTGCCCTGGAATAGCTTGTCATTTACAAAGCATATCTGATAGTCTGTCATCACACTATTTGGAGAGCATTTTCTTTGTCACCAAAAGGACAAAAAGAGAAAAAAAATGCTATCAGGACCTCTGTCATCTAGAGACCATATTCAAGTTGGAAATGATGTAAGGAGCTCATAATTGTAAAGATAATCAGCATTATTAGAAAAAATAATAAGAAGGATGATAAGAAAAAATATTATGACTGTAGTCTTGGATTCTAAGGAGATCATTCTGAACTGCATTAACATTTAACAGACTGATAGCCAAGCAAGGGTTAAAGGGTTAAAATGGTTGGGCTTCTTCACAGACTGGTAGGAGAATACTTTCCTTTGGTCAATAACCATTCTGAATATGAGGCAGCCCACTGTGAAAGGAGCATCTCTCTACCCTTGAAATATCTCTTACAGGTTTCATCTCTAAACAAAATGAATTGGCTACTGGCATCAAACAGAATGGGGAATGTAAAAGAGGTCAGTGCTCACGGCTGATTGCAATCTCAATCTAATAAATAAGTCATGTCGCCTTTCCTAATGCAAAAGGTGAAAACGCTCTGTTGTGGTCTGAGGTTCAGCTTATGGTGTGGAGAACTAATGTAATTGCACTGTAGCTTATTTGTTGTGTCCAATAATAAAGTCTAGTAATTTTGTTTATTGCATGGAAACCAGAAAATGGGAGCATATAGTTTCCCTCCCCCCCCCATTGGATGAAGCCACTTATTTTTGTCATCAAAAGAAAAAGGCATTTAAGAAATATAATTTTTAGATCGAAACCATTCAAATTACAACTTTTTTTCAAACCTTTAAACACTAGTGACAGGATCTAGTTACATTTCTACACTGAAATCATTTGATTAACACTTTGGTATTTCGTTATGAAAAAGCTTATGCAGCAGCTTGTGGCAGCATAAATCAGATTGCATGACCATTGGAGAAAAAAAAAAGACCAGTTTCTGTGACCTTTTTTGTGCCTTTTAGTATCATTTTCCCCCTGCCTCCATTTGATCATTGCCTAACTATACCTCAATCCAGCAATGATGTCCAGATTTTCCACTTTCAGAGAGGTGGAAAAGGGGCAGCATGTTATTCTCCAATAACAAGTAATGTCCAAAATAGACAAGACAGGCCTTCTACATTAAGAGAAACGTAATAGGTGGTAGAAATTGTGTAAATAAAGGTATAGTATACAGTATGTACCTTTAAATAACAAATAGGTTGATGGATTGTTCTAGGACTTGGAGATGTGTTGGTATGTATTGGTGAGATTTCATTTCAGTTAGCTGCTGAAACTGCAGCTGCCAAGTAAAATTGACTTTTGGAATTGCACTTGGGATAGAATAAATGGATGGCATGTCTAATATCAGGAGTAAATTCTCAGGGAATAATCATGTTTGTTGAGATGAAATTGGGACCGGAATAAAGTTCTTTTTCTAGATGTGAGCATAAAGTTAAGGTACTGTACATGTTTACAATGGTTGCTATTTAAAAGGTGAATCTGAGCTCCTAAATTGCACTATATGCATGCTTCCTGTGTTTTTACAACATCCATTTATACTTATTTGACAAAAAGTGTCAGTTTATTTTGGTATGAAAACCCTTCATAAATCTACTTGCAAAAGAACGTCCAGTTTCTCTGGTGACAGTCCCAGGTTTCAAAGGAATAATCAGGACAGCTTCAGATTTATTTTTGCATGTGTACATGTACATTCTAGCTTTTCTTTATATTTATTGTTCCTTTTGGGGCTAAAATAGCTCCATTTTTAAATGTAAAATATTTCTAGACGGTCTATTTACATAATGATCACCAGAAAAGCTTCATAGGGCTTGAATAAAAGCCACATGAAATATTCCTGTTGCTTTAATTAGGTTGAAAACCCAGCACTCTGTTAAACTGTTTATTGCCTATCTGTTCATTTGTTCCTGTGGCCTCAAGCTTTTGTTTTCAAGTGAAATTATCTATCATTTTGCACTGACAGTTGTCACGCTTGGAAATGTGTATAAACTATTTTCCAGATTTAACAAGAAATTAATTACATATTTTATATGGTGCCAAAACTCGGAAACCAAATACCTTCTGCTTTTGAGATGCCTCAGCATCTGTTAAAATAAATATTAGGAATTTTATGGAGAGTTATGAAATCCCGTATGCAATTCAGGAAAGTTTGTCTTTAATAAAACGGTGATTTTAAACCTGAACAAATTGATTCCATAGTTCATGTCAAGATACCAGGCATTTAGAGATTAGAGTTATTTCGTTTTGGAATTCCTTGTTATATTTTTTATATGCACATGTACATCTACACTGATCTGGCCGAGCTGAGCGGTCTGGGGAAGAAGAGTGAACCCAAGCACAGGTGGATGAGCAAGGCTGAAGAAGCAGTCAAGCAAGTTGTTGCGGAAAACATCAGTAAAGTATAGTCCAAGGACAGAGTCACAAGCCAGCAAAAGTTCAGACTCAGGAAGACATGTGGCAAGGTGCACATGGGAGATCGAAGGATGAAGTTGAGGTAACAAGCACAGGTTAAAGGCATAGGGGACGAAACTGCCTGTGTGCGTTTCATGAACGTACTCTATAGAACAAGTGTAAGTAATGCTGGGAAATTTTTAAAAAACAGGGACTGGATAACAGACCGACAAGAACAGAGAAGAAGTAATAAGAGCGAACCAGGAGGTACCGTGTTAAATATCATGCTGGTGAGGGCAAGCCATAAATTAATTGTGCACAGGTGGAATTGATCTCCTGACAGATCAAGTCATCACAGAAACTGGTTGATTAGTGGACTGAGTAGGGACTGACTTTTTGAGTTTGCTGCCTGGCGGTCCTACGGGAGCTGACAAATACGATAATATTTATGATTTATTTATCTTTCAAAATCCCCCAGTAAGGAAGGTTTAATCTTGATTAAATAAGGGTATGTACAGTATTAATATTTCAGCATCAGATAGGCAATTTATGCAGGTGGATGAAGGTTACAGCTACAGGGCCTTTTCTGCACCATGAACAATAGCAACACTAAGGGCACCAATTCCGAGAAGCTGACATTTGGATACTATGAACATTTCAGTCACATTTTAGCTTAAGAGAGTTCTGTATCATATCTTAATATCGGACACATGAAGTGAAAAAGACTTCACCAGTACTATCTGATTTAGTCTGCACATACTGTACATGAGTATTATGAGAAAAGTAGGGAAACCCAAGTCCATGGTTGCACATTATCTGAGCAACAGGAAGTCTTCCATATGATCTATCAAGATGCTGTGATTTAAAGTGAATAATTGCACTTAAAAAGGAGAGAAATATTAAGATTCCAATAGTCAAGTCACCAGCAATGTAATAACTACCTTAACAGTGGCTGTTGAAGTATTTTGTTTCTGTCTAAAACTTACTGAAAATTTTCAGAGAGCTCATTGGGATGCAAGATATACAGTATTTGAGATGCCACTGCCTGTTCTGGAAGTTTTGAGAAAAACCTGAAATTAGAAATATGAGTAGGTATTAAATTCCTGAGGGACAAGGAAATGTTTTTTAACGCATGGGTGATAGCTGCTGGCATTACGCCTTCAGGAACAAGTCCAGATCACAGGGTCTCATTGGTTAAATCAATAACAAAGGGACAAAAAGCAGACAGGCAAACTTTGAGTAGAGGCATAGGAACAGGGACCAAGACACTACATAGGAGTTATTTTGCTGTATTCATAGATCATTAATTTGTATAGAAATTCAAGATGAATTTCTGTAGGAACTAGATTATCAATAACCTGTTTTAGAGTGTCACTGTAAAGAGCAACAGAAGCCTCAAACAGACTGAGCTGTTCTAAGATAAGTGCTGTGATCCTCTCTCAAGTTGTACAATTCCTCACTTTCAGCCTCTGAAAATTTGCAGTCTGTTTACTATGAGGGGCTAAACGATCAGTAGGACATCTTTGTGGTTAGAAAAGCCCCAGTTCACAGAGTAAAATACCTACATACACTGGATGTACAGTAGCAGAATTAATAGCTCTAGAAACTCAAATGGAAACCTACTAGGTTTCAGGGCATAGCAAACCAGGTCTCCCAGGAGAGGCTGAGAATTTTGTGTTAAAAAGTAAACGTTCAAAGAATGTAACAAGTCCTGCACAAGTAGGCCAGCATATAAACTTCTTTACATTCGTGATTGAATGCTAAACCTAATAGCCTGATCAAAGTTATGGCATTTTTCCAATATAGCCATATCTATTGAGAGTAAATGCATTCAAGAGAAAATGAAAAGTGGGATTATGATTATTGAACCAATAATAGATTTCAGTTTACAGTATCTGTAAAAAGATCAAGGCTGGCAGTCATTCAAAATTACACATTAAGCCCAGAGAAAATGCAATATTCACAACAGTCAACAGGAAATCCTATGACGGGACAAAATATACAGTACCAGCAAAGAGGCTCAGAATTCTATTAGGCAAAACCGGACCAGTTCTTTCCAGCCAACAAGGGTCATAAAAGCAGACAGACAAAGTGAACCAAGCCAGCCTTTGGCATTAATATCAATGGCGTGGAGCCAGGACTATCCTCTCTGGATAAGAGACCTGTGGCTGAACTGCGGTGAAATCTGGGAATCAGGCAGGAGCAGCAGTAAGAAAAGGTTCCAGCCATCAAAATAAGCCACTCAGCACAGCATCAAGAATGAACTCAGCTTCCAAACAACTAAGCAACAAAAGATAGTATTGGAAAAAAAAAACTTACAATGTAGAGCAACTAAACAAATTAATAAACCAAAAGCACAGTGGAGAAGCAACAGCTATAGTGTCTCATGGAAATGAGAAGTAAAAAAAAAGTCAGCACAGTTAGTAATAAAAGACAATTGCATAATGCGTTCTAAAATTCAGTTTAGAATATGTAAATTAATCATTTTAATAATGCATTATTTTAATACCCCCTGGCACTCCTACTGCTTCAAGAAAATCACATTTTTGAAAGATCTAAGTGATTTTTAAAAATGTCAAATACTTCATTACGTATCCCTACAGTATGTACTGTGCAATATGCACTGTATGAAATACACAGCAAGTTTCATGTACAGTATAGGACAGTACTTGTATTTACAATAATTCACTCATTTCAAAGAGGACAGTTTATCCCTTGAGGATGGTTGAAATAACTAATAGAAACTCCCCAATGTAGTGGAAATTAAGACCTTATTCTTATCTTGACTTTCAAAGGATGTGTCAATATAATAAGGGTACTTCAAAATCTGCTTGCCTGAAAGCAGCAAAGCAAAAATGAATATTAAAATATGTTCGGTTCTTTCCTCTTGGCTTCTCTGTTCATCTCTAATGTTTAATAAAAACAGAATCTAAGCTGCAAGTTGATGTCACTTCAGCAATTACAGAAAAAAAAAAGTCATGCATTTCTCAGAACACCTATTCCCCAACTGTCATATTTCTTGATCTGAAACCATTTCCCCTCTCAATATACATAATGCACAGTTTGATAATGTCCTATTATCAACTTAATTGAAATCAAATATTTGCCTGAGACAATACTGGATAATTTAAGACTGAGTAGTGGTAAATATACCATTTGTACACCAAAAATATTTTAAATGAAAAAGGAATTGTGTAGTATATGAAAGCATCATGTCAACTTTACATTTATTCTATGTGCAGGCTCTCACTAAGCCACATTTTTTTTTACCCAATATTGAAAGACACTATGGTACATGAGGTGTAATCTCAGCCTTTTAAATAATTTTAAAATAACCTCACCATAATAGATCATTATCAACAATTATCAGAGGGATCAGTCCGCGTGACTGATTTCCATATTTGTCCAATGTAACTCATTAGAAAACCTGTTCTTTAATTTCCAAAATATGTGCCAGTCATTTACTGCAAGAGCTGATTTGCAGTAAATTTCTTTTTTAAGTTACATACTTTGGCATACTGTTTGAGCAGCTTTATGTTGCCATACAGAAAACAGTATATGGAGGATTAGTGGAGTTTATAACAGAGGTTCCTTAGATCCTAATCTCCCCCGATTCACCTTGCCTACAAATATAAATCTCAAACCTGGGACACGCGTCCCTCTCAATCCCCCGTGTTCCCTTGCAGCAGCTCACTTCTCACTCCTCCCAGTAGTGAGGGGGGTTCTGGCAGCCTTGTACTGTAGGAGTGTCAACAGGAAGTCACAACACAGCTCACCGAAGGTTGGAAAAGAGTTTTAAGCGGTTGTAATCGGCTAGTTTCAGAGCACAAACAAGAACACAAAACCACGTTTTGGCGTCGCACTCTGCATTCAAACATTCTTGAAGGGGGGGGTTTTAAAATCGGAATACTTCCCCGGTCAATATCTTGTTTAGGAGAAAGGAACTGTTGTACTGTATATGTACTTAGAACCCACATAAAGACAGCTGTGGATAGAATAGAATATTGCCACAAGACCGAGGCCAGTGGAAATTGTTGTTGGTACAGCTTTGCTACAGACATTTAACATGTGATGATAACACACAATATAAATACAGGACCAGAATGCACAATATACAATACAGATTAAAATACAGGACGAGAGACAGTACACAATACAGAACATAAAAATCCACTCTATAATCGAATATGCAAAAACCACGCGGGGTGATATGGATCCGCAATAATCTTGTTAGCACGTACTGTATGATGGTACATACATTGGGTGTACAAGGATTCAACCTAGGAGAGAGCAGTGCCAGTGATCTTAGAGGCCTTTGTAACAATGCGTTGAAGTCTTTTCCTTGTTAGGATGTCTGTCTTCTGTACCACACAGAAATAGAAGACGCCGGAATGCTCTCTATAATGGTTGTGTAGAATAGGACAAGGAGGTGTCGACTGACTCCAAACTTCCTTAGATGTCTAAGGAAGCACAGTCTCTGATGTGCCTTCATGATGAGATGGTCTGTGTTGATGTGCCATTTTAGAGAGCTATTTGGTGCCCAGGAATTTACTGTAAATGAGTTGGTTATGGCTATTTGTTGACCATTGACAGAGATGGGGGATTTGAGATCCTGCAAGCGCCTGAAGTCCACAATGACCTCAAACATTTTGGATGTGTTAAGTTGTACTTGGCACACCAAGTGACAACTCTATCTACTTCTAGCCAATCTTGTGCTTCATTGTTTTCAGAAATGAGCCCGATGGTGGTGTCATCTGAATATTTCCATCAGGTCCTCTGGTTTCCTCCCACAGTACAAAGACATCCTGTCAGGTTATTGGGAAAACTGGCCCTGGTGTGACTGCCTGCATCTGTGTGTGTCCTATAATGTCCTGATGTCCCACCCAGGCTGTATCCTGCCTTGCACAGTTGCTTGCCAAGATAAGGCTCCAGCTCCCCAGTGCCCCTGAATTGGATGATTTGGTTAGAAAAAAGGATGGATGGCCCTACACAGTACAAAACAAAACCTTCCACAGCCACAGATCAACCTCTACAGCCTCATCCTCATGACTGCGCTGCCAAAGTCTCTCTGCATATTTTGTCCCTCCATCACATTCACTAGGATCGAACTGAACTACTTAAAAGAATGGTGGTGAGAGTGGGGAGGAGTTGGGTTTAGGATAACCAACACAGACTCAAAAGTTTCTTATTAAAATCTCTTTCTTCAGCGGGTGGATCTGAAAGTATGCAGAAAAAAAAATTATCTGAGCAAAGAAAAACGACACTAGAGAGCACAGAACTAAGGCAAATGTGTGAGAATGTCAGAAGTATTTTCTGTTCTACTGTTTTTTTACCTTACCATTTGTCAGTCAGTGTCTTTCCTGCAATGATGCTACTGAAGGCTGAGCTGTAGCGCAAGACATGTCAATAAGGGAACCGACTAAGGGAGTGTGAGGTCTACAAGGCATCAATACAAACTTTAAAATGTTTAAAACGCCTTAGGATCTAATAAGCAGAATTCAGGTAATGCCAAGTGGATATATAGCTGAAGGTTAAAAATAGATGGTTAAACAAAGAAAAAGTTATATATCCAAACAGCATGAATCCACGCCAGCAGCATTTTATAAATCCTTAGGACTTAGCGACAAGAGGTTACAGTAAGTGAGATTCCTTTAGATATAATAGCCTACAGTTCAATGAAGAATCACCAAGTTGTCACTTCTGTTCTATTGGGATTCACTGAGGACAGGAGACCAAATGCACTAAAGTTCACTATACTATATAGTACAAGAACAAATCCTTGGGCTACATATAAAAAGGAGCAGTTTGAGAATTGGATAACAAAGCCAAACAGCTGTACTTTGATTTATTATCCCTATTGCATCTAAAAATACCTATTCATACTGTATATTACAGTATATGAGCAGTTGTTACACAATTCATTATGTTTTGTAGTAATACTATAGGGGTTGCCTATGCTTTTTTAGAATCTAACAATTCTTTAATAGGGTAGGCAGGATTCTTCAGTCTGCTCGCTACAGTACATCACATATACATGTATGTGTTCGTGTAACTGAGAGATGCTGTCGTTATGCATATTGAGACTGATGAGCACAGTGCCTTATTGTACTTTCAACTACAAGAACAGTGCTGACAGCTGATGGAATGTATAATGAGGCCACTTCAAGGAAGGCCCTTCATGTGTATATCCAAAAGGCTGAGTACTCAATATGTTTATTTACATCGATCACTGCTCGGAGAACAGCTTGACCTAGAAAAAGTTTTGTTGCAGTACTATCACTTGTACTGTATATTGTACTCTGGGCAAGAATCAAAGTCGAGAACCATAAACTGAAATAAACTTTGCAAGGCTGTTGTGACATGCTGGCAAACTGAAAGTTTGGGAATAGAACCGGTTTTATCAGTTATGGAAGTGCCTTCTTATAAAGGAAATTTATATCTTCAATTACAAAACATATGACTCTTCAGTAACAGAAATATGGTGCTGGAGTAGCATTTGAGAGTATTATTTGCCTCCAAATCGTCTCTTCCTGATTTGCCTTGCTTTTTGAGGTGGAACACCCTGCCTTAAGAGGACAAAGATAACACCACACATTTCTTATCTCTCTACAACCTTTCCTTGAGACGTCTATCCTTCTCTCCAGGATTTATTGGCATTGTTGCCACGGAAGGAAGAAACTTGCTTCTGCTTAGATTTTTAGGTTTTCCTTAAATGTATGTGACTCAACGTGTCACCAAGTAGATCTGAAGTTAACATCTTAATCTGGGTTGATTTCATACAACATTACTAAGATTCTCTGAGACTAAATGGAATAAGGTTGGAGCCAAGCTACAGAGCATCAGGTTTGTTACCACTAAAAGTCCACGTACTGTATCTAGCACAGTAAACTATTACAATACTCCAAAACATTCACGAGTCTGAACCACTTTCAAGGATGCAGTTTCCTTCTGCAGCGCAACAAGGTATTTTCACAGTCAATATATTCACCAGGTACCTGTAGTTGTCACTTCACTATAAAAATATACAGTAATATTAAACAGTTATAGTTGTTGTGAACTGCATCTTATCCAAGTGGGTAGTCCCATATTACTGCTGGGATAGGATCCGCAACACCTCCAACGAATAGGCAACTTTTGGATAAGGATTAGTACACTGGTGATTAATTAGGGGGTGATTAAAAACAGTTCCGATAAGGATACAAAGGTAAACATCTTACAGTATTGTACAGTACATCTGTTGTTCATGACAGCCTCTTAAACTCTCAAACACTAGAACAATTATTTCCTCACCCATTGCTAGCTGCATTTTTTTTTATTTCAATTTGATATGACTCTTAAGATTATTTAAAAGAAGACTTGTCTAAATTTCATAAAGAGCTGGCTTTGATTCTTACCTCTGTCCATTGACAAAAGAAAAGGTTAATTTCATTGTATTGACTTCATGGAAGCCAATAAAAGCTTTCCCAATACATTAGCTAGTTCAGAATCTACTGTACCAGAGCACTTCATGCTGTAACGTATTTTATTAGAATAACTTCATCACCAGTTTCCAAGTAAGTACCTTAGAAATCGAAGATATTAACTTTTATGTTTTTAAAGATTTCATAAAGCAGAACATCAACAATATAACCATTGATTTCTGTTAATTTTAAGAGCTGAAACCAAAAACATTTAAAATGTATCATGTTTTAAACATAATACTGTTAAAATACATACATCATGTCATATATGAGCGTTTTTATGAGCATGTTAAACATTTCTAATGGAAGTGTAATGGTACATGTTATTGGAAACCAGAATGCTTATCTGAAGGTTATTCTGAAGAGCGCGAGATAAACTAAATGCTTTACTTCGTGCTTCATGATATTTATCTGCCAGCTGCAGGTGTGAGAATTAATCAGGATTTTCAAAATTCTTCTCCTTTGGCTTGAAAGATTGAACGCCGACGCTTATCCCTCATGGGGCTGGGAGCTGGGGGCTCATCCATTGAACAAATCCAATTCCATCCTCTGAAATGCCCCAGAGGTTGATATTTTTTTCATATTGGTGAATGCTACTCTTCCTTGTGTTTTGTTTAGAAGTGTCTTCTTGTTTTTAATCCCTTTCTTCACAAAAACAGGCCAGTCAATGGCAGCTGTGGAAATTTATGTTAAATTGCCTGTGTCTTTCCGAGAGCAACTGAGTAAGCACAAAGTAGATTAGTGCTGCTTGCAACTTTTATCAATTCACCAGAAAATACTATTTAATAAATGCTCTCTGCTATGTCTTCAACCTTTCATACATGCTCATACTGTACATGATCTTTAATATTCTGTTTTTCTTAAAAACAGCACAAATTGAAGTAGAAAACTTCTTACATGTATTTAAATATATTATGGAGACCAGGCTAAAGTTCTACTCATACACTAGAACTAAGCACTCATACATACTTTCTTAACTGTTTCAAAGAAGGATTTATAACAGATTTTTTTAATTGGATCAAATGTAAATTCTGCCTAAGAAAAAACTAATTATATATTTTTTTAATCCAAAAACAGAAAATGTAACCAAGATTATGAACCATAGTTTAAAACACATTTCTATGAATGAGAATATTTATTTGTTGAAATTAGTTTGCCTTCAACAGTAGGCAGACTACACTATTAGAATTTTGTTATCATGTTTTGATAGCAGTGTCCTGTTAGGGTCAGACTGCAAGAGGAGGCTGCATTTACATACTGTACTGGCATCTAGTTTGAGTCACAGTGACACAGAAATTAAACAAAGGACACTGAGTGAAGCATTGTGGGATACCCAAATGCTCATGAAGTGCTTACCCTAAAGCAGGGATGTCCGTAGATCACAGTGATAAGAAGACTGATGTGTTTGCAGGTTTTCACTGCAACTTAAGAAGTTACTGTATATCAGCATCATCGTCTTAATTGGAGAAATCTAATAGCAATACAGAGCTCTACAGATGCTTTCAAGGCACCCGGAAGGCCTGTAGACTACTTTCAGACATGCTTATGATCCGATTTGTTCACTTCAAAGTCATCTGTGGTCATGAGTGTTCTCACTTCTGTATCTTCTGTATTTAATCTGCTCACACTGCCGTGTATGTAGGTTATTAGCATTGTTGTGGCAAGGCTATGATGAATGGCAAGGAGACAATTACTGCAATGCTGAACTGAGATTTACTTACAAACAGGATGACAAGAATTAATGAGAACTTCAACAGCGGCATGTTGCTTTGGCTTCTGTTCAGCATAAGTGTTTTTGTCACCAAGTACACTGTAAGCCTGTGAGCAATCAACTGGGCATAAACTAAGTAAAGTTTTCCTTTTTATTCGTTTTTTAGTATAGTATTGCTTTTTCTTCTTAATATCTACTCTAAAACAGCAGATATTATCCTGTTCATTGGGCAGTAGACAGGGAGATCAGAAGCATGTTAACGGTATTATAAACTTTCCCATAACATTATCTCTTAGATCCTGTATGTTAGTTTTTAATTCTCTGATCACTTGCTGTGGAGGTCTGGTATTAGATTTAGCCCCAATAGCTATGGTATAATATTGTTATTGAATGATATTAAAGATCCAGTCTTGATTGGAATTTTGATAACCAATATTCTAGATACAGTATGTGCAGTTTCCTAGATGAGTAAAGATCTCAGGCCTGAATGTGTGACATTTCAAATTACAAGAGATAATAGAAGATACAAGTGCTAATCCCCCATTTCCACAGCTTGCCAAGTGAAGTCAGAGGCGATTCCTCCTACCACTACCTGGCTAAGCCAAGCTACTGCATTAGCCGGCCTGGATTGCTATTGACTAGCCCATCATGGCAAAAAAGGAGCTACTGTATACCATACTGTGGAAAAAGAGAACATGTGGGATAGTGAACCAACACAGGAATAAAGGTACAGTATATCCAGCTTTCAAGCATAAAAGCAAATACACAGACTGATCAAATTAATTTGTTTAGTTTTAATAGAATTGATTCTATTAAATATATATTTTTATAAATCTATTAATAAAAGGCAAATAGACACAAATAAAACTGAGAAGAAAGAGCCTGTTTATCTATTTAAGGATGACCAATGTTGTATGTAACTCCTTAAGTTGGGATGTTAAAGATTTTGTCTCTGATTAAACTAAAGCCACCATTTTTATTCTGTTGATTAACAAATTGTGTGGAAAAAAACTATAACATTGATCAGCTGTTTGTTCAGCGAGAAGTTTGAGCTGCATATTGTAATAAAAAAGCAGTAATTATGCTTAAGACACGTTAAAAGTATTTTCTTTGAAGAACAATCCAATCACATTTCAAAATTGCACAGATAACATGTAGTCATATGCCAAACACAAAAAATTAAAAAATGTAACTCTGCATTTATTACTAGAGCTACAGAAGTTTATATTATTTTTTCTGAAAAAAGTAATATTTTCTCATATGTCTTCTGCCTAATTTTGTTCCTCAACAAGAACACCCAGCTTTGCTTAGTCTTGACAAAAGGTGAAGAACTCAGTTTCTACTGGCTTGCAATGACTGCCAGTCAGCCATGACCCAGCTATGCTTTCAGTGTAAATGAGGCAGAAAAGTCTGTGATCTATTGACCAGACCAATTTTTATCTCATTCCCCCCCCCCCCCAAATATTGCACCTCAAAAGGAAAGGGGCTTACGTACTGTACATGAAGTCTACTTCTGTACAACACTCTAAACTAGCTTGTTTCCTGGTACCTCTCTGTGCACCATTTGTTTTTTTCACATATGGCACTGTATGTTATAATGTCATTTTTATGGTAAATAAACATTAATTAAATACAGACATGGAGAGAAGCAAAATCAATCTAAATATATACAAATAAAAATAATCTCATTAATCTTTCATGCCTTTTGGGCTAACTAGCCACAGAGGCTGAAACAATCAATCACCTTGATGTAAGTGTGTATTGATTTATTTTTAGATTCAGTATTACATCACCAAATATCCAGTCATGCCTAAACATCCCAAAGGCAAGCGCTAATCCCATGTGTATATGGACGAGGTATTTTCATGTTAAAATAGATGTTAATTTGTAAATGATATTAACTTGTGTTTGTTGAAACATGATGCTTACTTATGTAAAGGTCTTCATTCTAGGCACTTCTGAAAATATTCCTTGCAGTTAAGAATTTTTAAATAAAGATAGCCTGAAAAAGAATACCGTACATCAGTTGCAGTATGTGCACTTGTCTCAGTTCTTGGAGTTCTTGAGAGGGCAAAAAAAAGTTCACTTCAACTCCATTCACTGATAGACAGTCTCACAAACAGTACATGCAACAAACTGCCCTGGTTTGAGAAAACAGAACAGATAGATATTTTGTGCTACAGTACATCACCTTTCAGCAGTGCTTAGTTTGTAAACAGAAATGTCCCAGGTCTAATTCATGGACATTTTCACTTGCTGTTTTACGTTTATTAGAGTGTTTGCTTAGAGAATCAATTCATTTAGAGATGGCCGTCTTGAAAACAATAGGTAGTTTTCTGACTATCTCAGTTAAAAAATTATTCCCAGTATGTTTTTATGCTAGATAGAAATGATTTCGTAGTGAATCCATGGGCCTAAAATAGGGTCTCTATTAAAACGCCTTTTTTACTCAAACAACCCAATTTGTAGAATCATCATTCCTGAAAAAGTGCAATGTCCTCTTGACAGCAATGGAGTAAAATAACAAACAGCTATCTGGAGTGTTAATTTGAGTAGAAAATTGTGTTGTCTCAGTTTTGTTCCGAAAAAAAGATCTAATATTGACTTGATGAAAGTTGATTGGATCATAAACACTTTAGATTAATGACATTAGCAACTTGATTCGATGATTCTGATCTGCTGTATAGGTTGATGAATATACAGTAGACAACGCTATACTGCTGTAAGAATGCCACGTGGCTCATGAGATCTAAAGTGTCACTGTGGAATTTCACTGGGAGGGGAAGATAAACTTCCTGGTCCCCATGTGAGCCTTCATGAAGTTCAATTTCACTTTCACTTGTTGATACAGTTCCATACAGTTTAATTTTCTTTATTTTATCAAGATATTCTTGTCCTTGTTTGAAAACAAGCTTGCTATATTAACAGAACTATTACCATGTAAAGCCAAATAGGAGCACGTTCTTCTCATCCGAAGGACAGCGCCTTTGTACAGTACAGTGTCCTCGTCACTATACCTGGGCATTAGGTCCCCACACAGACCACAGGATGAGCGCCCCCTGCTGGCCCCACTAACACCTCCTCCAGCAGCAACCTTAGTTTTTCCCAGGAGCTCTTTCATCCACTGACCAGGCTCAGTTGCTTAATGTCATTGGTTTGCCAGTTGCACTGTGATATGGCTGCTGGCTTGTAATCCCATATAATTTAATCTAACCTGTTTATCTTGTGTTCAGTTACAGAGTATCTCTTGCATCTATGATTTTACAAGATGGAAACCTCTTTTAAATCTGTTTCTTCACAGCCTGTTTTTGGTGTTCACTAAGAGGTTTCAGTATTTTCAACAGATGTCAGCTTGCAAATAGGTTAACCATTGTTCAAGAGTTTCTGTTGCCAGACTGTGACACTGTTGTTCATTGAGGAATATAATGGAGTCCTCAGAACTTCAGAGTGGAGGAACTTTGATCTCTTAGATCTTTAAATATACTTTAAGAAAGTGGTGTTGATTTTGCTTTGCACAAAAGCCAGGAAAGAAACAATGTCTGGAATAATCAAATTTTGTCAAGCTCCTTTGCTTTGCTATGGTATCATGAAATCATTTTTGTTTCATGTTAGACGTATTTTTTTGTTTCAGAAAAAGCAAAACAGCGGAAGGCTTTAAGAGTAGAGTCCATATCTCCAAAATATGTAAATTGATAAACCATTTGCATTTTTTAAGTGATCATCATGGATGCAGTATAAGTACTCATCTTTGCACTTACTTAATGAAGCTCCTGTTTTTAGGACCCATCTGTATTCTGAGGTGCACGGTGTTACAGTATGTTACCAGTTATCACTACCTGGACACTCACTTAAAATTGGATGAGCAATAATGCAGGAAGCAACAAGAGACCTATTACTGAAACAGTTTTGTATCTAGGGAGCATCCATGTTCTTGGTACTGGCTTCACTGTGCTTAGTACTCAAAGTTAAAAAGAAAAAAACAAATCAGTTTGATGAGGGGGGGGGCAGTAAATAGAAACAAGCTTGTTAAGTGTATCTTATATTATGTTAACAGCAATTATCTCTTAAAACGATAAAAAGAGAAACGCACATTTCTGCCTTAATATTGAATTGAAAATTCTCGTAATTTTGAAATATATTATTTTATTTAAACTTACTTTCATGGGTGGTGAGAATATTTAACTATCATTAATCAAAAGGTGTCCCAGACTCATCAAGTCGCTGCAGCATGCAGTGCTGTTACAATATTATGTAAAACATCTGCCTTTCTGCAAGATAATGAATTCAGGAATCCAGGCTCAAATAACAGGCCTGTCAACAGTGTCAGGTGAGTAATAACTGTTTTCACAATTTGTCTGAACTGTCAATAGTTAATCACCATGCTCATCCCTCTGATCCGTCTTGCCACAGTCAAAACTGGCAGTCACAGTCTGAAGTGGAGGAACAAAAAGGGATACATTTTGTAATGCATTTAAAAATGCATATACTATTAGTGTTTTGAGGAACTTATGCTTGTATTTAACTATAGAGGTATTTTGGAGAAATTATATTAACAAATGTACTGTATATAGGTTGATTTTTTTTACAAATTGTTAGTAACCTTTAAAAACATTCATTCTTAATGAACAGCTGTTCATCTGAAACTGTGGGAAGCTCTTTTAATCATCAAATGATGCTTTTAAGAGTCCTGTGATCACTATGTACAAAATTACTTTCCACTTCACAGTCGTTTACATAATTTAATGCACAACTCTTTGCAATACTTTCCACCATTCCTGAATGCCAGTTTTCCATGGCAATATTTATAGAATATAGGAAAGATGGATACAGTACTAGGTGATTACAGTATGTCCCATCCTTTTCACCTACATAAAAAAAAAACATGTGAAGATTGTCTTTTAGGTTCACAAAGCCGCTGTCCTGATTTTTATTTTGGTGGAGGAGGGATCTGTGTGCATGTACTGTATGCAAGAGGATTCAGCAAATTAATCTGAAAATGGATTTATAGATCTGAATATCGCACCATACTTTAGTTGCCCACTGTCATTAAGGACAAGTTATTTATCCCTCCTGTAGACTCTTCTCAATAACTGCCATATCTCACTATACAGTATATTAGTGAACAATAGGGTGACCCCATTGTTGGCCACTCCCTGCTGTGATCTCACTGGAGTTTAAACATGTCCTTGCACAACCTGGTCTCACTGCTCTCTGTCCCCACTCTTCAGCTTTTGAGTGTAATTCCTCTCATATCTGTTGCTTTTACTTAGCCTATTAAAATCCTTCTAAATAGGCAAGGATGCAGCTCGTTAAAAACACCTGCATTTAGAAAACCGTATGCAGAATGTGATAAAATTTAAATTTGAAACGGAAACTATTAATAACAAATTAAGTTGTCTGATTTGTTACTCTTTCTCAGTGTGATTAATATGCATCATTTACTAGTTTGACAATTTTATTGAAGATCCAATTCCTTTTCCCATTAAGTCAGCCAAAACCAGAAAAGGTAAAATAAGGATTTCCAGGAAAACTTTGAGGTGTATTAATTTCTTATAAGTATGAAGCCTTAGCTGGTGATAAGACAACAAAAAGTAAAACCTAAAGAGACAAAACTTCAATTCTGATAAATTACTTTTCTTCCAACCTACAGTACATACAGGTACCTAAAATCAAAGGGACTATAATACGTATAAGTGGTTTCCATAGATACAATATATAGCTAACAAAATATTGCCAACTTAAATATTTGCTAGTTTTGAAACGGCTAAATTGAAAAAGATTAGATTGGTGATTAAAAACAAGTTTTCAGCTTGTACACAGTATGTTTACTCGTGTCTATCAACGTCTAGGTACAGTACTCTCGTATAAAATCACTGGTCCTTTTTAAATGCTGAAATCCATTCTTATACTGCATGTTTAGCCACGTTATCAGCCGTTCCCCCAATTTAAAAAAAAAAAAAAAAACATTTTGCTTTGAAATTTAAACAGCAATTTCAAGAGTCATCCATCCAAACAAATTGTCACGTCTGCATACAAAGTATATTAAAAAGACAATGGGCACAGCTTGTGCAGATTATCTGGGTTGTCCCTCACCTGTGTCTCTGTTTCCAGAGATAACAATTTAAATTATTCTGTTCACGAAGGATCCGATTTCTCATTTTTATTATTTTATTTGTTAACTCCCCGCGATTTTTCATTTATATAGGCAGTTGGCACGGACTCTTGACTCCAGACCGGAGCTACATCCCTCCTCTTCCACTCTTCCAGCAGTGTCACAGCAGCAACATGATTTTCCTTGGAGGTCTCGCTTAGCATCTGAGATCTGATGCGTACAGGCTATGAGGCTTTGTAAGAGCGTTTCAAATTTGTATTATTTTCTATAAAATAACATTAAATTAGTATTACAGACAAGAGAAGCTAAAGCCTCTAATTCACTTTTCATTATTACTCATCACGTAGTCTATTTGTCACTAGTGCAATATACGCTACATAATAGTGCTTAAGGGAATGCCCTATCCTAAAAGACGGAAGGAAGTGAAACTTACGGTAAATCTTGAATACAGAAGACTTATGAGACAGCCTGGTACAAGTATTACTCAAAGGCATTGACAATGTCAACCCAGCAGGCTTCCTCAGAATGAACAGCGAGACATAAATCAGAGAACACCTGCTCTCCCAGCAATGCTGGTCTATGCGCCTGAAACACCACTGACTAGCCTTTATACAACCTGTTAACCTCATCTATTACTGTAACTGCTAGATCAGGATAAAGATCTATCCTGCCCGTGCGCGGATAACCAGTATTTTCAGTATCTTGTTTACCAGCAAATATTTAAGGCAAGGGACGACACATTATACTTCATACTGTACATATTCAGACAATGGTTTCATGAGACCCAAACTAATCAAAACATTGAATTTTAAGAGAACGGTAACAATGCACATACAGTACTACACTTTACATCTGGCACCCTGCAGTACAAAAACGGATATCATACTAAATAACTAAATTGGAACAATATTGAGGCCCAGTAAATCCTATAGAAGAATACATCGAACATGAATAATCAGACAAAAAAAAAGAGATATTTAACCTCAAAAGTAGAGACATTTATCTGGCCCAAAGTAATAGTCTTTACAAATATACTGCATTTCTGTAGTATTTTGCATATTTTGTAATAATTGATAAGTGTTATATGGGTTTCAACCACACCACTGTGAAACAATTAGAAGAATGTTATATTTAGCACTTGTTAGCTTAGTGCATAGTGTCTAGATAAACTGCATTACGTGTCATTCCTAGTGAATCAAATTTAAGCCAGCCTTGTGATTATAGCTTTTAGGGGAAGCTATCAATTCCCTTGTTGGATTGGGAGATATTACTTCTCAAAACATAACATAAATAACTATCTCAAGTAATCACAGGCTTCAATGCCATTCATTGATTCAATATTTTAATCAAACTTACATTGGACCCTACGGATTGTGTGACATTTAGCTTCATTAGAAATTTGAGTACTTAGCTACAGATAACTTCAGATCCCCTGGCAGTCACTGTCTTATGAAAAATATATTTACAATTTCTTTGTATGCAGCATTGTATTTGCATATGAAAAAGTTTACAATACACTCATTCTCTATGAAAGAGCTGAGACCTGCAATTTCTTTTTTAAATCTAGAAATGTGAAAATCCATTCACCGTCTGTAAGGGTCTGATTGAAAAGTTTTCATTTGCTGTACTGTACTTTAAACAAAATATAGGAACCTTTTTTATTAATATGCAAGCGTCTACATTACTGCAGGATTAGAAATTGCTGTAATTTTCAATGCCCTCTACCATTATTCATACATGTTCTTCTATGTCTTCCTATAAACATATTACTGCATGTTTAAGAAATAAGAATAGTTTATTATAAGTAGACAAAATTTTATAAAGTATCTGAGCAATGGTGTCTGTACTATCATTTGGAGGTGAAATATGGACAATGCAAAACAAAACTGACACACTGCACATCATGAAATCCAACAATTTAAACACGGGCTTAGAGTGAATTCATTTTTATATACTACTTTATATACCTACTTTATGAACCATCTCTTAATTCACTTCGAATAACAAGAACTAAGCATATTGAAAGGTTTATGGAGTGATTTAGTCACAAATCTGGCTTAACCTGCTTGACTGAGGAGGCTGGGACCCCCCTGCAGGGTGAGAGGTGACCGAGGGGCAGTTGCACAGGTGAAGACGGGGGGAATGAGCGAGGGAGAGAAGGCGATAGTATTTATACAGTACGTGCTGTGCAGTATTTGCACTGTTTAGCTGAGGAACATGACACCACGAATGATTACAGATTACTGACAGCCGAGGCTGATTGAACTCGGCCGTTATCATCTCCCATATTTTCCGTTATAAACTTCAAAGTGCGTTTAACGATTTCTCAACAACAACAACGAGAGGGAATATCCCGAGAGTGAACACTCACCGGCGTGCAGCGGTGCGGCAGTGGGAGGAGCCGCGGCGAGCTCCGCTCAGAGTCGACGCCCCTCTGAGGGCGCGGAGGCACCGGTGTGAACTTGGCGAAAACCACAAAAAGATCAAAAGGGGGCGGGGGGGAGTGAACAGAAAAGTGCACCGCTTTGCACGGCAGCGACCAGGCTGGACTGTCCCTATTTAGCAGGGTCTCAAGCCTGATGGAGGAAAAAAAAAAAAAAAGAACCACTTACAGTAGCACAGCAGTATCCCGACTGGACTTTCCCCTGTCTAACGGGTTCCAGTCTGGAAGAAATTGAGCGCATGACCAAAATAATAATAATAATAATAATAATAATAATAATAATAATAATAATAAAAGACTCAACCTGTTCAGGTGGAGATACAAGGCGGGATGGGCGAAAAGAAAATGAAGAAAATCCCCTCCGGGTCTGTGGCTGGAGGGTCCGCACCTCACTCCGGGGAGGAGCTCAGTGTGTTTTCACGGGCCCCACAGCTGCCGCTCCTCCTTAATTAGTTAAGGCTGCAAAGGAGCAAGTAATAGGTTTATTCCCTGCTGAAAAAAAAAGAAGAAAGAAAACACAACACCTGAAGAAGGCTCCACGGCCGAAATGTTGTGTTTTCTTTCTTTCTTTCTTTCTTTCTTTTTTTCAGCAGGGAATAAACCTATTACTATCTCCTTAATTAGACAGCTGTGGTCATTTAGGAAGCGAGTCGCCCTAAATCCAGGGCTCCGCCTCCACACTTGAACACGCCCCCGCGTTTTGCCACCCAAGGTACAAAAAATGAAATATACTTCACGCACCACCTTTTATTTGTATTTGAGATTGCAAGTATCCTTTTGCTGTGTTTTTCCTAGTTCCTATGAAACATTTCGTTGCTGAATGGTTTTAGAAATCAAATATTTCTCAAATAAATTGTTTTCCTTTAAACATCGTTGCTCTTTTAATTATTCGAACTTTTGTGTCAAGTGGTAAATTCCTATAAAATACAACTGAGATTTAAAGAGAGGTTTTTCTTATGCTGAAGAAGATTTTTAACGCTTTTACTCAGGAAACTGAGTGCTGTATGTTGAAGTTAATGTCTGTGAGGAATGGGATTGAATTTCTGAAAATTTACATTTAGATTGGAGAATGAGATGCCAAGTTTACTGCTGTCAGAGGTGGCTCAACATTTTATAAAGAGCTGTGTATTTTTGAAAATTAGGTGGATAGGTTTTTGTGAAGTCAGGTTTACACCACCTTGAGAATTTTTTATTTTACCACTATGACCCTCTCTAGTTTAATAGACCCTGATATCTAGCAAATGTTTAATTTTAGCCCTGGGATCTATGAAGTTCACTATTTCCATATGATTACAACATCCATTGTCTGCTTTTGTGATATTTGCTTGGGAGGAATAGTGTGCTGTGTTGAAGAGAAATTCTCACAGCAGTCTGTGTTATTAATAATTAAAATGCAAATCAATATGTTCAAAGGGAACAAAAGTCTTTTCTCGGGATGACCCATTTTTCTGCAAAAATACGCTTTTTAAAATAGTTTTATAACTTTTTTTTAATGAATTGAAAGCCATTGTGAATAACCAGTCATTTTAGAAAGGTTTTGTTTCTTTTTGATTGCAGTGGATATTATTTTAAAAAAAAATGAAATAACTGGCATCACATGCTATGAACATCTCTGACTAACCAAGCACAGATCCTGATAAAATATGACCTCACACAGGACATCCCTGTTTTTTGCTGTTTCTTCTACTTTCTCCTCTCCTGCGTCTTTCATGTCATTTCTATTTCATTTACTACCTGGCAGTACCTGACAGAAAAAAAATGGATTGATCAAAGATTGTTTTGCTTTCATCACCAAAATAAAAATTTCCAGAGGCACAAAATCTTAACCATCAGCTATTTAATCCTTTAGACAAAAGTGTTTTATTAAAGTGTACTGTACATACACTTAAGGATTTCAAAGAGGATGGGTTTTGTTTTGTTTATTTTCAATTTGTTTATACTGTACTGTGGACTTTGAATTATGTAGACCTTCACCCTTGTAAATAAAAGCAACTTAACACCAGGATTGAGAACTCTTCCGTAGTCTATCGCCTACTCCCTACACTATAGGACAAAGCTAAAGGACTGTGGTGACCAGTATCCTACATCTATCCTGAAGAATAATGGGTACTAGGTCAAATACTTTCAAAGCATTAATATTATAGGTCCCACATTTATTTTTGCTTTTTATACATTTTAGTTTATTTTTGCTTTTCGGTTTATTTCCAACTGAGCTCTGTAAAAGAGTTATCTCCTTTGGTGCCATATACAGTATAACAATGCAGACTGCGAAGACATATTAAGTATTATTTTCAATGTAACTAAAATGATGTCCTCTTAAGGAGCTTCAATCACTGCCATTGAAACAGGAAAGTGTTCAAATGGAATAAAAACAAAGATACATTGAAGACAAAAAGAAAAGTGTACTTCTTGTACTTCTATGTACAGAGGGTAATAGACATTTAAAACAAGGATAAAGCTTGGATAACAAAAACATCCCCAGAAAAAGTACAACTATGTAGAAAGTTCTCATGTATATTATTCTATTTTCAATTTGTACAGCTCAGTATTTGCTGATTTGGAAATGAGTGCAGGTGTCAGCCTCAAACTCTGTTCCCCAGATGTCTTGGCAAGAACACAGGTTACATCACTGACACTGTTGCTAATAATATATAAGAAGAAGGGGATTCTGCTGAGCTCCAGATGTATAATCATGAATATTTATTATTCTTGCAAATGTTACTCTAACACAACATGTGTGGTAGTGTCATGTACAGCTCTTCGAGTGCTCCCGAACACGCTCAAGTCAATGGGTAAACCCATCATCCAGGCATGGTTGGATGTTTGTACAGTATCTTGTTTCCTGCCATGAGCTTCTTCGGCACCTTGTGATTGGTTAAACTTGTTAAATGTAGGTCTAGAGCTTGGCGATATAGGCTTTCTCATTATTTGTTGGTAGAAAATACCCGGTTTAGATTAATCAGCTACAGTATCTTCCCCATTGAGAACATATTAATTACTCGTCACTAAACATTTGGTGGGAAGAACAGATCCCCTTTGTTACAGTGAAAATACAATTGTTTCTGCATCTGTTGATGAGCTTTAACAATGTTTATCTGTACCTGCTTGGTATTTCTGGTGCCTGATAATGTCACTATGTGGGGGGTAATTGTTTGCCTTTCATGTAGGGGGACTTGAGCTACTTATTTCCCTTATTAGGAAGGAGGGGTTCACCATGATATTATGAGGAGTGCCAACAACATCTACAGTACTTACTGTATGATCAACCTTTTTACACAGGTCAAATGCCTTGGGGCTTAAGGCAAGCTTGGCGCAACTGCTGTCTCTGCTACTGGAGCTGTGGGCCCTGCTGCTTGGACATCGAGAGAACACAGCATTGCACAGCCAAACAACACAAGCACATAACATATTAAGAAATAATTTTTAAAGTGTCAGGTAAAACGGGCTTGGATGACATCATGGAAAATGAGATAGACTTTGCTACAAACATTAAAAATAAATGATTATTTAACACACAAAATGTCTGAAAAAGATTTGTTACCCACTACTTCTACACTACAGAGTCATAACAGAATGACATTTACATGTGTTTTTTAACTGAAATGAAGTTATTTTAAGATTTTATCTTTTAGTTTTTCAAGCATTTCCCAAAGTTGGTATTTTTGCATTTTGTCTAGGATGATGTTGTTGCTTGATGGGGAAGATTTCTGTGTTTTTATTAACACAGACTTCGTTTGCTTAATTTATTAAATGTGCTTGCTTCAAGAAAGATGCACCCAGTTTGCGTATCTATTACTCTGAAGCCTCTGCCATGTACTGTAGGACATCAGATGGCGTGAAATAAAGTCACATGTTTTTTGTCAACTCAGCAAAATAGAATCAAAGATAAGCAATGCTCTGGGGGGCAGCAAACATCATGCAAATAGTGTAATCCCAGGATATTATTTCTCAGAATATCTTACAATATCTTTGCATTCTTATACAGTACCTTTGCATTTAAAAGACAAACATCCACAAAGCCTGCACATTTTTCATATTTACATAGGGATTACCAGGTGTATCATTTTAATATGTTATTATAATTTTAAAAATGAACAATTTCCCTCCACACCGTGACTTTTAGTACCGTACTTTCACATTATAAATAAAACACTTAGAAAATAGTGAATAATGTTGTCACAGTAAAAGAATAAGCCAGTACCAGCAATAGAAAGTTCCTATGCAATGCCTTTATGCTAATATGCCTGTGAACCTTCTACAGCGATTCACTGCTCAATTACTTGAAAAAAGTGCTATCCTCTTAAAGCCACTTCTAATAGATGTATTCTCTTATCATGTTAGTAGTGACAAGTGACATTCAGCATAACAGACTGCATTCATTTGTGAAAAGACTCTAATGCTCTGTCTACTTCAGATGAGTTCAAGATCTGTCACTTGGTAATTAAAGTGACAAAATCAGTCATTTAAGGATAAAAACTCAATGCTATCTTTATTCCATATTGCTTCTAGTCTGTAAAGAACACCAATTAATGTACATGGTATGTCTGCTATTTTGCAATGCTCATACAGTATAGTAGTTGCTGAAAGCCACACATTTAATTTGCAACATACTGACCAAAAAAGGTAAACAATATTGAAAATGACAATATTGCATATTAAATATCTGTGCAATTTTAACATACATGCCTCATTTTCATTTCTACACTTTTCACTTTATATACTAACATTTTGATTGCTTTTGGTATTTTATATTTACTGTCTAGAAGATGCCAAATAATTGTCATCATAAACATACAGTATATCATTATTAACATACATAGTTTGTGTTTGCTATCTGCATGTTACATTACATTCTGTTCTTGCCTTCATTAAATGTTATCTACAGTAGGTGTTTCCCCAGCCTCAAAAGTCTTTTCACCTTTTTTCTGCATCTTTTAAAGTGTCTGCAAATACTATATTAGCATCCTATGTGAACATGACTACTTTATTAAATTTACCAGAATCTAAATCGTTAAAAGAAGGTGCTTACAGCAAGTACATTCACAAAGGTGAATACTGATTGATTTTTCTTTGCTGTTTTTGCTGAGATTTAACTTCTCTCACCCTTAAACTGTTGCTTAAAAATATTCACTTTTAAAAATGTGTATGTATTATTTATAATTCAGCAAAAAAGGAAATGTCACTATAACAGGGTGAATACTTTTGCAAGACACTACATTTCTCTAGAACGTAATAAAAGGTAGAGTTTATAGCCTTACAGGAAACTACTGCACAAGAGCTTTGGTAAGATTAATTCCAGTAAAGGTGTTGGTAAAATCAATAAGGCTTAGCATTATTATCAGAGATAGTAATCTCCCACACATTGTGTTGTTCTGTCTGATATCCTAAGGGATTTTGATTGATAATTGTATTTATTCCCTGATCTTTACAAACATCCCAGATGTACTGTAGTGTATATCACACACTTTGTAAAACTAGAACCTTTAAAGGGATCCTTGCAAAAAAACTGAAAGCATTTTTAACATCAGGTTTATTGATAGCTAGTAGGAAGCTTGAAGCCATGTTTCATTTATACTCTTGCATTTCTACAAATGTGAGCAATCCAGCGATAAAGTCCACTGTTACCCGGGTTAAATTTATATCAGAAGAAATGTTTGGGTGGACTCACTCTTCTCTACATTCTCCCTAAAATAAGAAAAAAACATATTGCTTGAGAAATATATTTTTATAGTTGATAATCTGGACCAAAACGGAGTTTCTTTATTGTTTGTTATTACAGTACTGTATGTCTAATGTGAATGTGATCCTTCTGCAATTCCATGTCTTTACTCATGTAATGAGATTGTGTAAGAAAAGTCCAAACATTCATTTTCTAACCTCTTCAGATGCAGGGTAGCGGCGGAGTCAGAGCCTGTCCCAGCACGCAATAGGCACAAGGCTACACCCTTGATGGGACGCCAGCCTATCGCAGGGCACACACAGACAAAAACACAGACATGCACACATCTGCTCCAGGACCGCTCCAATTACCCTACTAGGACATCTTCACACTGGGAGGAAACGAGAACACCCGGAGGAAACTCACATGGACATGGGGAAAACAGCATCTACAGTATGAAAAGCTCCTATGTTTTTGTCTTTCAGGTACTGTACAGTATATGGAAACCCAGACAGACAACAAAAGTGTAATACAAGTGTGACCAACAAAGGAAAAAAAGTATTAGCTTTAGCAGGTCCTTTGAGCTGCATAAATTAATAATAAATTAATAGATAATGATATTGTTGCGGATTCAATTCATAGATATTTAATTGAATATGCAATAACTTCATTAAACTGTATTTATTGGAAGTAATTTTGGGGAAGACCAGTCTTTTGAGAGGAAGGTTTTATCAACCAACCTGCCACTCACAGCTGTTTATGAAGTCTTCTATTATCTTTAAATAGTCTCACTGGGTAGTGGTCAGTTAATTAAACAGATAAATGATGAAAGGTTTAGAAGTCCCATTCTCACATGGTGTCAATTAGTATTGTAGTAGTATACACAGAGCCCATGCATTGTTAGTAGTGGTTGGGTTGTTTAGTAAATGGAGTATTTATTAGCCTTCTGAAGTTAAGTAAACTTAAGTAATACTGTATTTTCACGCCGGCAAATTTATTAGCTATCTTAAATCAAAATGGTGAGAAATATATTAGACTATTCTGTTGGAGAAATGTCCTGTGTCGTCTAGAAAGTATCTCCAATCCCAGACTGTTAGTAGGCTTTGGTGAAAACCTGGAGGAAATTTAATTGCTTTTTGCCAAGTCAAACTCAGCAAGTCTCAACAACATCCTGTGTCACAGTGTCCAAGTCTTTTGGTGAGGAATAACAGCTAGGATGAACCAGTCATATAGAGGGTTGTCATACAGCACCTAACGGGATGATTTTAGTCCTTGTCCTTGACTCTTGGATACTGTTTAAAGTACTTGGACAGTTTGCTGCTGGTTGGTATCTGGTAGGATATCTGGCTTAATAAGCATGTCTGTTGCTGCATTCAAGACCAACAAAGTATTCAAAGGCTAATGAGACTCCTGAAGAATAAGAAGGAGAGTAAACGGTTATGCTCTTTTCAGGAATCCTTGTAT
This sequence comes from Lepisosteus platostomus, assembly GCF_059453375.1. Taxonomy (NCBI): domain Eukaryota; kingdom Metazoa; phylum Chordata; class Actinopteri; order Semionotiformes; family Lepisosteidae; genus Lepisosteus; species Lepisosteus platostomus. The sequence goes on along the minus strand of NC_142627.1, from coordinate 21,002,069 downwards.
GGATGAAGCAACACAAACTATGAGGTAAATCCTAAATAAGGCTTCTGTTATTACAGCCTCAATTCAGTGGATTCAGTAGATGTACAGTATCAGATCTACCGAATACCATCTCTCTTGATTGCATACCAATAAAAACCAGCTGGCTTACAGTATGTTTCTTCATAATGATGAAAATCCAACAGTGGAATGTGACACTGCAGCTGATGCTGCAATTTTATATTCCTGTATGAATGAAGAATGGCAAAAATGTTAATTGTGTAATCAAAACTGAGAACACAGCCACCAAGCTTGTTTATTTCGTGTGCACCGATATGAGGCTGTTATCCCACTATTTGACCCCTCTGCCTCTTCATGGTGATTTACTAATCGCGTGAACAGGTTAATGAGTTTTATCAGCCGGAGCAACTCCTCAGTTTTGAGCCTGCTCCTTGTTTCCTTCCCTTGTGCCCCCATCAGATAGAAAAACCTAATGGTGCTTTCTTGTGTAATATCTACAACTTTCAAAGATGTTGCTGTATAGCAGAGAAATACGATTTTTTTTTATAAAGAAGCATGGAAATGATGTATTTTTATCTTTTATCTTAAACATTACAGAATAATGTACTGCATTAACATTTAGCACTACTGTGATTCTATTGTGCAGAGATCTGGAAAAATCATCAAAGCTAGAATGTACTGTAAATACCTTACTGTATATACATACTACTGTAATTTGCTGCCGTATGGATCCTGTTTTTGATCCTTTTTTCAAATGGAAATGACTCGATTTAAATTCATTGATTGCACATACAGTATGGTGTTTTACTTCAATTCAATACTGGGGCTCTTAATAGACATTTGTGTTCTTTGTTCCTCTGTAACGTTGGTAGATTTTCTTAAAATCACCATTAGCACAGATTTTCTCTTTCATGTCTGTGGAGGAAATCTCTGATTGCATTTTTCAATTACCTCTACTCGTTTACACAGATGTTGTCGTGGAAATTATTTCTGTACTGTATCAGTGTTTGGGTTAATACCTTTGATATGAAAGGGGCTTCTGCACTCCTGCTCCCCTGGGCTCTGCTGCACTGTGTTTTGCCCAGGTGCAGCTCTTGGCAGGCACTGAGAAAACTGGCTTTCCACAAGAGGAATTAACTTCAGACAATTCAGGAGTCCTACTATCTCATGTTATCACAGTTCTTGTAGGTGGTGTATAATGAGGAGTATCAATTTCAGTGGTTAATGTCATTTTCAAATATGGGTCTTATCAATATAAAGGGAAAACAGCTTGATCCTAGTCACACTTTTCAGCCAATATAGCCAGCACCTTTAAATGTATTAGCTTCTCTTAGAGTTTCATTTACAGTGGTACGTGTAAGGTACCAATGTTGGTGTATTACAAAAATCAAGTACAAGGGACATTCAGCTGTATTTTTCTGAAACCAGTCAGTTTTATTTGTGGTGGCCATGATATAACTTTGAATGATATTTTGTAGTCAAGCATTTTAAGCCAAACTGAAAATGAAAAAAATACCCTTTTACTTCTGTATGCAAATCAGAAAAACAAATGTTTTTTTTGTTAAATAAATGGACCAATAATTTTTGAGAAGCAATACCGGAAAAATGTTAGTAACATTGGAAGAATGCTATTCTCCAAACATAGATGCTATTCTATATGTCTATACTGTATTAACAAGTAGAAACAAGTCAGAAACATTGTAATTTATATTGCATTCAGTAGTAGACTACTGTGGGGTTTACAATTGTTAATGTAACCCTGGCAGGTTTCTGTTTCTTATTTTGAAACATGAACAACTGCAAAGTGAAATTTAGCTATTGTTTATTATTAATGATTACAAACAGCACTTCAACCATGTTAGCCTAGGGATAAAATATTTCATACAGCATTTTGTGAGTGCTTGTATTATTAGCAAACACGCCAAAAGATGCACCTCTAGGCACAAAATAATTCATGCATAACATCAATGTAAGTGGGATTCTGTAGAAGTTTAAAACCAATTGTGCATCAACGAGTCTCATTTTTCTGTTTACCATTTGGTAACCACAATCGGTCAGTTATCTTCTCACTGTCATATGTGCTTTAAATTTGGAGTAAATTGCTATTTTAAATCTGGCACTGTTGCTTAGCTCTCCTGTAATCATACACTTTAATCATGGAATAATAAATCTTTGCAGCCTGGTGTGCTAAAATACGAGTTTGCATATATGAACTGCCCGGTCAGATTGGAGAAGATAAATGGATTAGATCCTCAGATCACCCAGAAACTAGAAACTAAACAAACAGAATGACCCTCCTCTCATTTAAAACCTTCCTTAGGCTCTATACTCTTTTACAGGAAATCCTGGCTGCAGATCCCCCCCAAAACCTTAGGCTTCATATACAGTAACTGCACTTTAAATACAAATGAATTCGTTTGATATTTACAAGGTTGGGCATTGGTGCATTGGTCCTGGAGTACTGGGTTCGGGTCCTCGGGTGCTATCTGTGTGCAGTTCTACCCATGTTCACATGGGCTTCCTCCAGGTGGGACAGTTTCCTCTCATAGTCCAAAGACATACTGTACGGGAAGGGTTATTGGCTTCTGGGGAAATTGGTCCAGGTGTGTGCCCTGCATTGGACTTGTGTGCCATCCAGGGTGCATCCCACTTTCCGTCCAATGCATGCTGGGATAAACTCCTTCTCCCTAGCCACCCTTTATTGAATACAATGGCTAGAAAATGGGTGAATGGATTTAGAAAGTTTTCATTTCCAAGTGCAAATTGTAAAACCCTTTTTCCTCCCCTGAGGGAATCTTTATGTGTTCATCATTACGTTCTGTGCTTCTGGACAAAATTCACTCTATCCGAGCACTGCTTTCAACATGCCATGAAAGATCAAGGGCAGCTGATTAGGAATTAAGAGAATCCACAAAGTGACTTTCCAGTTCTCCGCTTTTCTGGAAAAAGTTAGAAAAGGATAATGAATTAATTTAGTCCAAAATCGTTTGCTGAGCTCAACTGGTTTATTCAAAAATGATTTTGACTTTTTCTCAGAGAATCTTACTTTTAGTTTGAGTCAAGGTTCCTGAAAAAGAAATAATTGTCTTTTTTATACACTGAAGCTCCATTCCAAACAGATACTCATTCACATGTGTACTGTAGCAAATGTATAGCAAAGAAAACACTGTATACAAAATTCCTTCTGTCGGAGTAAAACATTAAAAATGTGTGAGTAACAAAATTAATTTGGAATCTTAATTTGCATACTCGTTTTTTTACCAATTTAATGCTGCCACTATATTTGTAAAACAGAATGGGAAATTGTTATTGTTCAGGTAGCCAGAGTGGGACAGCTGTTGTCACATTTGCATAGAGAATGTAAAGTATCACTTTTGCGTAATTTTCTAACAGGAAACCCATTCTCGTTCAACGTTGTGTGAAATTAACAGAAAAGTGAGAAATTAATGTCATCTGATAAGGAAAAATAACGTATTTAAGCAATTATTAAAAGTATTTATGCAGAAATATTATTTTACCCTGATGCAGCCCTGATGTATTTTAATTTAACTTGCTAGTGAAAAACATTACCTGAGCTGAGGATGCTTCTTGATGTCAGTGAACTGAAACTGCATACATCATTGGCATTTCAAACAACCAAGAAAATGTACATAAACTAGTTTCTTATCTTCTTGACACATCATGCATTTTTGGAGTCCCATTTCCCACCTCTTCAGATAGTATACTGATCCATGTTTGTCCAGAACACAATAATTTTAATAATGTAATAATTCATTCATCAAACAAAAATGCTTTTTTCTCCATTACCTTTTTTCCCATTGTATTATTTTTCTTTGATTGCTCTTCCCTGGCAGTGGAATGATAGTCCTGATATTTGTGACTTATTGATTTTTGAGGCATCTGACACCTGCAACCAGCAGCGGTGGTTGTAGATACAGTGTTTGTGATACAGCCTTGTGAGCATATGGACGGTTTCCCCCCATTTGAAAATGCAATGATATAACTAGCGGCCAAAAACTTGGAATGAAATGTTGCAACCTCTATTTCCTCTCCAAATGTAGCCTTTCTGAAAATCTGGCTGCAAGTATTCCTTTCATTATACCCTCAGTGAGGCAGTAGTAAGCATTTGTTTAAAAGTCTGCAGAATTTAAATCTCTGAATTGCTGCTTTAAACTGGTTTAAAATTTTGCCCGTCTATAATGTGGACACACAGTCCATCTGCAAGCTCCCCAGTCTGCTTAAGGGCACGCCACATCAGGTTCACAGTTGTTATGAGAGGCTTGATTTGACATGCTTTTGAGGAACAAAAGGTTTTATGACAGTTGCTGGCAAAAGAGAAACATTCCATTCAAACCCCTTCAAACTGAACGTCAAAGAAGACTGGCAGCGCCCTTTGCAAAATTTCTACAGCTATGAGATGTTTCGGCCACTGACCTAAAAGTTACATTATTTATATTGCTCTGACAATGTGACCTTAGTATTAAAGGTCTTTGCAACTGAATAATGTCATTCTCAATGAATTAACTGTATATGTTCCTGGTGTATTTGTACAATCCTGAGGTACAGAGAGGCTAGGAGAAAAACAGATACTGTTCACTGTCTTTCACCTCTATCACTAGATTCACTAATACCTTTAAAAAATCTCTCCTCCAGCCTCTCTGTAAATTTCCAAATGCATATACAGTACTGTACAAAAACTACTACAGTATATAAAGTATACATGTGCATCATGTCTTTGTGCAGTAATTTAGTTAATGAAACTAATTTAAAATGTTTTCAGTAAACAAAATCAATGTGCATAATAAGAAAATAAGAGTGGAGTGTTGCACTTACTGACAGCAGAGCATTATGCAACAGAGGTACAGTAATGTGAACTGACTGATAACAATAGGGGGTGTTCTCAGAATACTGGGAAAGGACATTTACAGTATGTCCATATTCCGGTGATAAAAAGGGTTGTTAACGTATTTTGAAGAATGAAAAGGTAATCAATTAAAATGAAAATGTTAAATATTCAATTGTTTTAATTGTTTTTTAAATGCCAATCTTTGCATCTCCTGTGATGTGGCCTAGCACTGACACACTGACATTTTGTAACATGGAAAAAGTTGTCAGAAATCTGAAGTTCCATGAAACCAGGTTTATCTTCATTAACATTGTTGGCTCGTAAACCTACGTAATTGTTTCTTTTATGTCTTCCTGAATTTCCATAATTTCTCAGTCTAATAAATATTAATGCTACACCTTTAGAAGGAATGTTTATTAGTTATTAGTCACTGGTTTGACTGGTTAAACTTACCACACATGTACAATTCAAGTCTGTAGTCTGTGTCATAAACTACTGTACACAGAAAAATTGTAATTCAGCATTTTTAAAAACCATCTGGTTTCCTTGCTCTACAACTCATTATTACTATTTCACTTCATTAAAAACTTTGTCCGTCTTTTCAATAAAGTGCAAACATTGCAGGATGAATCTTTTCAAATGAGTTTGGAGGGAAAAGCAAATGAAATTAGAATTATAATGAGAGCTCATTAGGAAAGAAAACTAGAAAATAATGGGGTAAGAGAGTGAGACTGTGAAGGTCTGTTTTATGTTAATCAGTGCATTATCTGTCTGCATCATAAAACCTATTGCCTGTTACTCATACAAGTGTAGCTATGCTTAAGCCTTCATTTTATGTGTGATGACTAGTATCTAACGCACCTAATTCTTCATTTTGACTGTTGACGGCCTACAAATTCGTGTAGCTGAAGTATTGCATATTTATTGCCACAATGGTCGTATAAGGGTGGCAAATCATTGAATAAGCCACACCAGTGTGGCTGTAAGTAAAATATAATTTACTGAACAGTTTTTGAATGTCTTTCCCTACAGATACAAGTTTACCATGCCAGTATTCAGTAGTTGATGAATATTGAGTGACCAGGAGTAGTATCAATGTGCTTTTACAACATTACATTTAGTGTCTTGATAGTATACAGTAAGTTTCATAAGAATGTTATACCACCGCATTAAAATGCTTTTTTTTTACCATCTACAAAACAGTCACAACCACAGTATAGCATTCATACAACATGGCTGCAATTCTCATTTCTTAGCCGGGAATTTGTCTCACTATTGAAAATCCTGATAAAGTAATAATGTATCAAACATTCCAAGGTAACATCTCCCAACTTAGCACTGCAATATGAAGAAAATCTAAATCCTTCCAGGTTTTGTAATGTTCCTGCTACTGTATGTTCGTCTCTATACAACCTCACCCCTTTCAGTTTCTATCAATGTACAATCTAAAACCATTTCTAAGAAGATTATCTTCACTGATGCATGTCCACTGAACACCTCTTGCTATACAGTAGCATCCATTGCCAATAATGTTTGGAACAGAAGCAGATTAAAATCTATTGGTTCTAAGCAAGCTTGGTGTGTATTATATGTGGTTTTATTCTCATGCCTCTCTAAGCTGTCACCTAGATTTTCTGACAGATCTTTGCAGTGCTGTTTTTCAAACATTCTCATCTAGCAGTAGCTTGAGGCTTTTGCTCATTTCCTTCCTTCATTTTTTCACCAGGTGGACAAATTAAGTTAACAAACTGGAATATTGGATAGGAGACCTGTATATTGTGTACAGCTGAGAAGTTATTAAAGTTAAAGCAGAGTATGTACACACTGTCTATTGCACACCTTCTGTAGCATCTTCCAATGGTGAGTTAAACCATGCCATGACGTTCAAGCAGGGAGCTGCATCAGCATGCGTAGGCTGCAAAGTAACAGGAAATGTAAAGGCTTATTCCCTGCTGAAAAGAAAAGAAAAGAGACACAATGTTTCAGCTGTGGAGCCATCTCCATGGGTGTGTTTTTTTTCTTTTCCTTTCAGCATGGAACAAACCTTTACCTGTTCCTGGGCTATGCTGTGTTCATAAAGTACTGTATGTACGGAACTGTGGAGTGTCTTCACCAAATCTGCCACGTTCATCCCCTTCCCCTTTTTGAAAATGAAGACCCAATATTCCAAAATCAAAAGTCTAAACATTTTAACAGCAATTAAATTCACACCACCAGAGCAACCTTTCCAGCTTCGGTGATGCAAGGAAACAACAAATAATAGCAGAGCATGGGTGTAAAACATTATGTTACAGGCCTAAAACCTCATATATCTACTGTCAATTAAAATCTGCATTCTGTACAGTATGTGTTGGGTAAACACATATTCATAACGGAGGTTATTTCTTTTGGATTGAGAAATCTGGATGTTCCCCAAGAGGCTAAGGCATGAATCCGGTTTTATTAAGTTATTGTAGGAATGAATGATTATAACAAAGGTCTGGTGTGACTGGGTGTAGTGGGAGGAGCCGCCGCGTGCTCTGGTAAAAAGTCCCCGCCCCAGGTGAGGTAAGCAGGGACCAAAAATAACACAAAAAATTAACAAAAAGCAGAAAGAAAGTGTACCGCTGTGCCTCGTGACCTCCAGGCTGGTGGAAATCATGAAAATGTCCAGTTCCTGCCTTCTTGCATACTGTATGCTGCAGTCTGTCCCAGGATTCACTGAGTTACCTCTATTGTCACTGTGGGGTAGATCGCCCCTCTAATCAACAGTGTGAAGACCTGAGCTAATACAACATACCTACTGTATAATCAGTACAATCAGTCTGCTGCAATGAGCATTGCACTTTTGTTACTGTTATATTGAAGTTTCATTCACCTTCTGCCTATAAGTGTGATGTGTTGAATCCTCATGCTTTGAATTCTGTATTCGTTTGTCTGGGGCTCACTTGGTCACTGTTGGCCAGGCAGCTAACCCCCAGATGTCATTGTCATCTTATTAATCTGTGCTCTGCAGCTTTCACATTTAAATTAGTTTGCTTATTACTACTGAGTCCATAAATATTTAATGTACCTCTTTGTTGGGGTTTGTTTGCTGTTTATCTATGCTTTAACCATGTGCCTGGATATAATGAGCTATTGTACAAGAGGCAATCCTCTGCTACTCTTATTATACCACTGGAAGGATAGACTTTGCTTTATGGAGGGATTTAGTGCCATTAAAGAACATATTAAGGGATTAAGTTGGACTAGGCTAGGGTAGTTGGGTTCGACTGGCAGTTTTCTTTGTACTGTTATTCAAAGCTCTGTTAGGTTTACATAAATCAATGTGACCTCTGAGCTTGATGAGGTCTTCAGGCTTGGTTATGGCTATATAACCAAAGTGAAATGTAAAATCTGTAAGAAGCCGGTTCTTGTATGCAAATAATTACACTATTGTTAAATGAATTAATTTCACAGTACATCTTAAGCTTTACAGCTTGCAGCCCTTTATAGTTTTACTACATTGTTTTTTGTAGGTGTTTGACTAGCAAAATAAAGTAGAGTATCTTTGACAAAGAGAAAATAAATGTTATAGAAATCAGGAGTCAGGGACATAATTAGCTACTTGTTTGTCTGGGCATCGCTTTAATGCTGTGAATATGTGTTTATTAGAGTGATAGCAGCACCGTCTAATAATGACAGACTTTGCATAATGATGGTGCAATTTTGTCTGGTAAATGTCAGGTATCCTAAACATAATGAGTTGGATCTAATTGCAGATAAAAACTGTCAAAGACAAAATGTCAGTCACCTGCAAGTAACAATGTTTCTTATGACAACAGTATATGTCATATGCATATTGAAATAGAATCAATTGCAAAACCTATTTATAAATGAACTAACTTTCCATAAAGTTTAATCATTGTTATGAATTATCTATTTGTGCACATTTTAATTAAGAAGTGATTTGAATTAGCTACTGATGTTTTCTGACTTCAATCTTCACAAGTTATCCAAAATAATGAAAATATAGTGCCTGGATGAATGTAGGTAATTAAAGCCCTACAAGAGTCACTATCTTTTGCTACTGTACATCTTCAGCCTATGAAATGACCGTGTTGTTGTGCCCTGCCTTGACATGTTCTCCACTTACACCCACTCCAGTAATTAACGACTCTGAAACCCGCCTGGACCTCTCGCATCTTGCCTTCTGCTTCCAGTTCCCTATTTTGCTGCAGTGCTCACATCATTTTTTTGCCCTTTAAAAATCTGACACTTAAAATATTGCAAAGTGATTTTATTTTAGCCCCTTAGGCTGTGTGATCCCCTCTCTTTTCAGGTAGTCACTTTGAGGCCTGGATGACCCAACCCAAAGTACTTTTCTGGCAGAAAATAAAGTGCAGGTTTATGTACAGCCCTTCAGATGAGCAGAGGTGTGATACACAGTGGACATATACAGTAACAGGTGTACCGCAAAAATAAGGTCTGCAGTCCAATTTTCTTTCAGAAACATTACAGGGGACATACAGTAAGGAGCAATAGTGTAGGGTTTGGACCAAGCTGGTTTGTGAACCTTCTTTGAGTTTTCATTGGTGTCTGAGGTAAGTACTGTACAGTACATCTGCCATGTGAAGTGCTCGGGAATCACATTCTTAGTAATTTCAACAGCCTCAAGGTAATAATAATAATAATTGCTTACACTTATATAGCGCTTTTCTGGACACTCCACTTAACAGGTAATGGGGATCCCCTCCACCACTAACAATATGCAGCATCCACCTGGATGCTGGAGGTAAATAGCAGCCAGGGGGCTTATCTTTGGGGTCTATCTTCAACCCTTTGTCACAGATTGTGATGGACATTCACTCTGCTTGCAACACGTTTTAGGGGAAAAACTAGTCTTTTCCAAGCCAGGTTCATAGGAACAGCTTTCCTGTAAGAAAACCAATGATTCAACCGAGAAACTAATGATTCGTTTCTTGGATATGCTAATGTTAGTTAATGTATAATTTATACTCTCACCAGATTGACAATTAAATCAATGAAACCACTACACCGTCTAGAAATGTAACAATACATCATGTTAATCTTAGGAAAACTGCCATCACTTTTTGTACCCTGAAAGGGAATAGGATATGAATCTCCTTTATTATATACCTTGATTCATATACTCCCATACAGCAATTAAACCGCAGACCTCATCGGCAATTATTTTAGTCAAAATGCACAAAGTTCTATATTTGATTAGCTGGAGGAGTTTTGACACTGAAACTAAATCTAGAATGAAATAGAGAACGTCCCTTGTTTTCTCCTGTGTTAACAGATCTCATGGTTTAGAATGTACTGTATTTAAAGGGTAGGATATCATCAATCTTTCAAGTGGCATCTCCTCCTTGTCAGCTGCTGCTTCATAGTAACCCAGATGGTATTATATTTGTGTACGATATTTCCTTGTACTTTATACTGTATGTAGTTGGGAATTTATGAGAGATATAGACCAAGGAAGCTGCCTTCTCTGTTCCTCTCTGTGACACAACTCATCATGTCATGGCCACTGTTCAATATACTGCAATAATACAAATTTTAATTCTTATCCATTCAATAACAGGAGTCAAATGACACCCATTGATCTATTTTTTTAATAGCAGTTCTTTGCCCCCATGGCAAAGTCCATCATATGTTTGCTAATGATTAAATACCAGTTCAATCAAAGCAATACACAGCGTTGTAATGTAGACGTGTTTTGATATAATATTAAACTAGAGTTGATTGTATTCTTTTGTCACAAATTCTCATAGCAGGAAGGCGATGCTGCTGAGCCTCTGCGCTAGCCTTTAGCATATGGGCTGAAAGCCACCCCATGTGTTAGCAGCTATTTATCACAAGGACCTCAAATATATCCTCAACGTGAGCAGAGAGATTATATTTTTCAAATCAATTTAAAAAAAAAGGTATTTTGAAGGATTTCATGGGAGCTAGACTGAAAGATTAAATTCTTCCAAATTGCACTAAAAGGGGTTTCTGCTTACTGAGCACATTAATTACTGCTTTTCTTCAGTGGATGAGCAGCACTAATAATGGGAAGGATCAGATTTTTCACCTACTTAACCTTCAGCCAAAGCATCAGAAAGTTTTCTTTTGGTTCTGGCTGACAGTTCTTTAATTAGGAGTTGAAATGGTGCATTCAGGTGTATTTTTATCCCCCATATATAATATATTATTGTATTATTATTCTTATTAAAAGCCTAGTGAATCTCATTCACTGACATTTTAAATCATTCTTTATAAGTCAACTGCTCCATGAAACATTTCAGTAGAATTTTTATTTTATCTTGTGATGCAGCTTCTCTAAGTATGAAAAGGATTATTAGATTCATAAGATGACGTTGATATTCCAAACAAAATCATTTGCTTCTGCTGTAACTGTGAACTTATGTATTCATTTTACAGGGTTTGGTTAAGAAGACCTCCCCTGACTTGTGCAAATTAGATAGAGTTGGCCCTTGTGAGGCTCACGATCATCGCAAATGGTACCTACATTCTTAAACTAAGTGGGTTGCAGCTACAATTTTTATGATTTTATTGTTGATGAATTATAGCAAGCTCTCTTGATTAGTGGGACTTGGGTAAAAGAAAAATAAGGAGATCTGTACTACTTATTCACTATCACAACTCTTTGAAGTGTATGTCTAGTGCACATTGCTTAGAATGAGTTACAATAAAAGCACTAACTGAACAACATTTCAAAGTGCTGTAGCAATTTTGTAGAGCAGTATTTTAATGTTTGAGGAGAATCGGTCAATAAATGTGTAAAGACTTAAAGAGCTGAATGAATAGATGGATTATTCCAATCTGTTTGTTCCTCACACTCCTTTTATCTATTTCCAATAATTTCAGCAAACGTAAACCTACAGTACATCTTAATATTCAGTTACTATAAATCCATCATGTTTGCTCACACCATGTAGTGTACATAATTATTTCAAAATATCAAAATTATTTCATTAAATGCTAAAATAAAATAAAAAAAACTAAATTTGAAAGGAGTGGTAGAATGCCCATACTGGTTAATAATGACTCCTGAGAAAAACAATGTCTTAACTGAGAGCTTATTTTAGCACTTAATTTAGGCACAGGTCTTTAAGTTGACTGGAAATCTATTTTTACTGAATAAATATTAGGTTTTGAATTGATGCTTCAGCGTCTGTGCTGATATAATACTATCAATGAGTGAGGAGGAGTTTATCTAAAAGCCTTGATTGCATTTTTTCTTTGTCTTATTTAATTAACTGCAAACATCAAAGATATGAACTGTAATTCAAATTTACTTGTTCTCTATCCGCTGTTGAAAAGAAATACTTCACCAAATTCTATAACTGGTTCTTCGAATTAGGTTTTGCCAAGATAAATTCTATTAGTGTTATTGGCACAATAGAAAATTGAAATTTAAGAAAGTAAATATGGGAATTGTTTTAATTATAAATGCACAAAAGTGTCATGGAACTAAATACCTTGTCACATGGGAGTGTAACAATTTTAACTGAATGTAACTTCTATAGTCCTAAGATTTTTCTTAAAATTTGAAAATTGGTAACTACATAACGAATTCAGGCCAATTAAACTTTGGGGCCATTCATTCCAGTAATGGTACAGTACCTATTTGAAATGGAGACAGTCTAAAGACACTGATGACATCTTCAGCTTAATGTTTTCTGAGAACATTCTAATAAAAAAAAACAGAGAAAAAAAAGTTAGTCAAGCTTTGTTTTCTAGAAAACTTTAAAACCTTATGCAGCAGTTGCTTTCAGATATCAAAGGAAAATATTTTTTGCATAAATAAAAATAACCAATCAAATCTACTAAGGTAAAGAAATGTAGTCTCTGACCCCTGTCTTCAATTTTTATAAGACATCTCTGTGTGTTCAAGGTAATTCAAATTATTGCTCTGGTTTTTCTTTAGTTTGTTTTCAGTATCAAATTGATTCTTTACAAATTTCCAGATTGATAAAAGACGTTTACAGTAAATTAATAAAAGTATTTCAAACTTAATAACAAAGAGAATGTGTTTGAGAAATTGTATTTTCAATAGAGTGATATCCATAGAAAGTATACACCGTAGAAGAGGTTGTCAGTGTCCTTCAGCTTCTTACCATTTCTTTCTGACCTCCTTAGAAATTTTAAACAGATACTCAGAAAATGAAAGTCCCAGCTTAATTAATGTCTGAGAGATCTTTCTTCAGGGCCTTCTGACTTTACTCAATAATGAGACTACGGTTCTAACACCAGGTAAGAGATGGATTAATGAGAATTCAGCTTGAAAGCTACAGAAAGTGTTTATTCTCTTTAGGTTTGTTGCAGGCTACAGGGGTAACAAATTACATTATCAAGTTAGAGCGTCAAGTTGTCTTTTAACTGCGTAGAGTTTGTGTTAGAAAGAAAAGTATGCGATATATTGTTATCTGCATAAAACAAAATCGTTTAATGTCTTGTCAAGTTTTGAATTTTATTATATTCCGTTGTTTCAAAGTCCTATCATATTTTTGCATCAATCCTTTTAAGACATGAAAAACTCGGACCTGAAAGTATTTGCACAATCTGAAATAACTCCTATTGCACAATGACTTTTGAATAGTGGAAATTTAGCTATCTTGAAGCAACAACTGCTTTAAACTCATGCAGTCATGCAAAATTATGGTTCTGTAACTTAAAAAAGAAATGAAAGAAAGCTCACACAATTGCTTCTTTTACAAAGCGAGCCCACACCATGTTGACATGTCTTGACAACCTGGACAAAAACGCTAATTGACTGGAACTCAGTTGCATTATTGGTAATTCATGAGCACTGTTTCATATAGACCATAATGATGGTTAATAGATTACAAATAGAAAGTAAATATTCTTGCAAAGTCAAATTATATTTAGAAAAAGAAGGGTAAAAGTTTTTCTTTTATTTTCAATATTAATTGTGAAGTGTAATTTTAAATTGAATCAATCAAAGTATACTGTAGGTCGAGACTTGTGACCGACAATGCATGACAAATGCTCTCCGGGTGGTTGTTCTAGAGGAGTGATCTAAGTCTCATACATTTTCTTCCCAGTGATACAGGAGTTGCAGCTGTAGAGCCAATCCACATGTCAGTAAAAATAATTAATTCCATCCATCCATTTTCTAACCACTTCATCCAATTCAGTGTTGTAGGGGGCTATAACCTGTCTCAGCAAGCAGCCGGCAAAACATGGGATTCATCCTAGACAGGATGCCTAGACAGGATGCCAGTCCATCGCAGGGCACACAAACGCACACACACTCACACCAGGGCCAATTTATACAAAAACCTACTATCCTATCTCTATGGTTTTGAACTGTGGGGGGAAACTGGAGATCCCAGAGGACACCCAGGTGAAAATGGGGAGAACATACAAACTACATACAACATACAAGCCCAGGAATTTAACCCAATTGCAATCCATTTAAAAATAATTACTCTAATTCATAATTGGAAATGAAGATTTTTTTCTTTTGTATCTATTATCCAGCTACTGTACATACAGCATGAATTAAAAAAAAAATGTGTTTAAAGTGATCCCTGCCTCTTAATGGGGGGAGAGGTATTCAATACCACTTGTGCTTCAGAAGCATGTGGTAAATCGTTAACATTTTACATATAGCAAATGCAATGTTTAGACAATATCCAAGTATTTAGCAATTTTGTATTTGAGCCATTCAAACCAATTCAAGTAAGCAACAGTACTCAGAGTTTTTTTTCTAAAGATCTGCTTGCAAGGATTTGTTCTTGCCTTGCCTTGTTCATGTATATTAGTTGAAGTTAAGACGCAGGCTGTTTAAGGTGTTATTTCTGGACATCATGGATGATGTTAAGAACATGCTTGGATTTAACAGGATCACTACATTACAGTAATCAAGTCTGGAAAAGACAGAAGGATGTTAGATTTTCTGCATTAGAGTGAGAATGGATACAAGCAATGTTATAAAGATGAGAAAAGACTCATTATTTAGAGCATACTCTTCCAAATTCTTCGTAACAAAAAAATAAATTAAAACTGTTTGACGCAATATGTTTTGTTTTTCCCTATAGAAAGTATTCAGATCATTTAATTTTCAGAATTAATGTAATGTGACTTATGGAGAGTAAAATTACATTGCACCCAAAACCACAATTAATTCAATCATATGGGGTTCAATTATCAGCTCAGCTGACTGCTATAACTAACTCTGCTTACTCTGTCTATAGAAGCTTATAAACTAGGTAAAATGTGATTGAAGAAATAAAAGTCTGGGTGACAGCAAGCAATACCTACCAGCTGTTATTTATAGTATCAGGTACGTGATGCCCCTCAAGACTATTAAGGCACAAAATGGACTATCCATTCTCCTTTAGCCTTGCATAGTCAAGCAATATATCATTGAAACTCTGGGCTGCATTCCACATGCCTGAAAGTTAGAGAGATTAATGACATCTACGTTTTCAGACAAACTTTATTTGCGAGGCTAGAGATTTAAATCTAGATGCCTTTTAAAAAACAGAATAAGGCTGACAGATCTGTGATGGATTCTCTACTTGTAAAAGATCAGGATTTAGCAGAAGAGCCTTCTGAAATTCTTTAAGTAATAATAAATAATATCCATTGTCATTGCCATACTGAGAGGCTAGTGGATTGACTGTAGTCAAGAGTCTTATGCTACAGGTTATGGCACATAAGATTTGTCTGAATAAGAAGACAAATTAATTATGCGTAAGTAATGAAGTATAGATTGTATAGAGTATGTCATAGTGTATAGTACGTGTGTGATTTGGGAATTTTGTTTAAAGTGCTATTTATTTTTGAAGTGATCTGAGGATCTTATTCAGATGTTTCTGGAAATACCCCAGAATATCTGTTTCAAATTAAGAATATTAAGGTGAAGTATACACATTTTTCTGTATTAGGGGTTGGATTCATACCATACTGATAGTATACTAGAATCACTTTTGCTGGGTGGAACTGACATACTGTATGGTAAACACACAGGAGACCCTTGAAAGGACTGGAGTTGTACAACCAACAATGTTTGCAGAGGATTTTACATATCAAGTTGGAGGATGGATGTGTGGCAAGTGTACCTCTCCGTACCGCAGACAGGGTTCGATTTCCATCACACACCAGCTCCCAGTGCTCCCAGGGCCAGTATCCCCTGGACAGCCAATAACTTGGTCATACCAAAAGACAGGGTCCCCATTCCAGAGTTTCTCTAGGGAAGACAACGCTTCTGTAACTCACTCAGTGCACTGAGGCCTGTTATAAAAGCATGTACTGTACATCAGAGTTCTCATCTTAGCAGGCACCTCAAGTATTGAAGCTATTGATCAACCGATATTGGTCTTTTCAGTCACCTTCCCACTCAGCCAATTCAATGAATGAATGAATGAATGAATGAATTATTCAATAACATTAATACTGGACAGTAATAATGTATGACCATTCTTCCTCTGCTTTTTTTCTCTTTGTACAGTTCTTAAAGACTCTTTAATAGAGTCTGTTATTGTGAATACGGTCTGAGGTAAAACCCGCCCTTCAAATCTCAACTGGGGCGTCTACTTAGCAGAATCCATTAAGGATCCAATTTATCAATTTATTCAAGCAGTGCATTCCATTTGTCACCTCAATATTTTTGCTAATACAAATTATGATCAAATGACAGAGATAACTATCGCTTTATATTACATTGCAAGCATTTGAAAAAAAAAATCCTTCCCAGCAATGAAACTCAGAGAAGTGCAAAAAGGCAGGAGAGGCACGGAGAGTGAGCAGTAGCAAGGTGGAGAACCAGTCCAGCCCACAGACGTTTCACAGTCCGGTCCCTTAGTTCAGCTGTAATAGTCTTCAACCTCCAGCTCAACCTCCCTGTGTTCTTAGGAACAGGAAAAGGGAGGAAAATAATATTAAAGTTGTATTCTTTTCAAAATACCATTTGCTTTATACCCTCAGGCATCCATTGTTCTTCACAGCACATCTTTTATAATATAGCAGAAAATAAGATAAAGTCACTCTGCTAATACAAAGAAACTATTATATTCTATTTTTTTCTGCCAACTGTAATACCTTCCCTGGGTTTCTGTGTATATCTGTTTGCCTTGTCTGCACCCAAATGTCCCATTCCTTGTCCCAGGTCTGTCCTGTCCTACTGTCTGCCCTTACCTTTCCTCACCCTGTCTTGTCCTGTCAATGTCAGCCCCCTCTCCTCACTCTCCTCCTTCCTCAATAGTCACAGAACCCAGTTTACAATCCCTTCAGTCTGAAGGTGTTCCCTATAATCAGGTCATCCTTGCAACCACCAGCAGCCAATCTGGGGATCAACTGACAGGCCACAGGCCAAAACAAAACCCAAAACTTTACTGTCTAAACCAACAAATAAATTTAAACTGCCCAAAACCTCTGTGCTTAACAGATGCATTCAAAAACATGCTGATAACAAATCCCATACCTCAAACGTATTCTTAAGTAAGCATGTTCTTAAACAGGGATTAAACCCAAATTACGGTACCACCTTATTTACTGGATTCACTAAAATCAGATTTACAGTAAGTAGTGTTCTGTGCAATATCATGTTCAGTCAGAAGGTGTTGCCACTGAATTAATGGGAAAGATTGATAAATCTAAAAATATATATTTTTACTATTGGGTATAACTAAAAGAACAGTATGTTTTGAATGCTGAAGCACTACGGTCAATAGCAGGATACAGGAGTTAAGTCCTTGTCTGAGGTGGCCTGCATATTTCCCAAAGCAGTCCAGGTCATAAATCCATAGCATTGGATCTGAAATTGCATAATCTCACCCTTACTACTGTGAAATGAGGGATAGATGAGGAAGAAAGGAAGACGATGAGGTTGGACAGCTTTGTTCTTTGCAGCTTGTTAGCTGTGTCACAACATATCACAGAAAAGGCATCAGAACTCATTTCAGAACAAGTTACATGGGGACAACTCCCCAGGGCCTTATCCGGATCTAAACAAATTTGGGGCAATGCTTAATTCCATACCTGTGGTCCCAGTGACTGATTTACTGAAATAAAAGCTTTCGTCATTAAAATTATTTTGTCGGCTGTGCCCTCTGGCCTGTTACAAGCAAGAAGATTGGATTGGGCGTTTATGTTTAAGGGATAGCCTTCAGTTAAACCAGGTTGCACCATCACAGAGAGACTACTCTAAGTACTTCAGATTCAAATGTCTTCAAAATACAATCTGCGGTATGCTGAAGGACGTACTGGTCCAATTATGTCTTGTTCAATTAACAAGCTTTTATGAGATAAAACAATTTCAAAATCTGATTTTCACATGGGGCTCAATTTTGTTGTGGCATATGTTTTCAAGCAACAGTCACTTTAAGGGTGGTTTTCAAAGCTTTGAACTTAAAAAAAGAACATTAAGATTTTCTCTAAGTTTTTTGAAGCAGAGACAAACTAACAGGAGTCAACAGAAATGGGAATGAAACTGTTTTTCAATAAAAAAAAAATTAAAGAAATTATTCAGACTATTTGGAGTCAGAAAAGAAATGCAAATTTTCCATGAGTGAAAATATCTTTGAATTCTATCTTGTAAGTGTTAGACCTTTTAAAAATATATAGTATATTAATGTAAAATTGTGAGTGTTTATCAGGATTGATGACCAAGGTGCTAAAAGTCAAAGGAATGGCCAGTCACTATCTATAAAATAGTCAGTTTTGCCTTTTCAGGGTATTGCCAAACAGACTGAACCACCCAGGAGCACCATTCCATTTAATGCACTGTTTCAAACATTCTTGGGTCACAGAACAAAAAAAATCAATACCTGTCACTGTAAGAGCAATATGAGACAAAAGTGATTTTGTACTTCTTTTTTTTTCTTTCCTTACAACTTTTATGAATGTACTGTCACTTTTGAAAGGCTGGATATAACAGGATGTCCAGCTCAGAAATGATTTTGCAAGATAAAAAATATTACGGAATGTGGGCAAACTGACGATAATATCACTTCCGTTGAACTATTTTTGTTAAAAAACTATTTTTCTATATAACAAAAACCAGAAAAGAAACAGGGCCATTCATCACTTCTGTGTCAATGACAAAAGAAACCAGGGAATGAGGGTGATATGATGTTTGTTACCAGACAATATGCTGGATCCTGGTGAAGGACAGAGAACACAGGAGCCCTCTCTGGGAGAGCAGTAGGTGGGACAGTAGGTGGGACTGCATCCTACAGTACACAGGACACCTGTCCGCCACATGGTAAACACAAAGACATGAAGAATAAACTTAGCCGACCTGTCACTGGAGTGAATGCTTACAGGGAAAATATGTGATTTCCACATACGTAGGACAGCACCTTCAATCTGGAAACCAACTCTAAACCCATGAGGTGCTAGGCAGCAGGAACAGCATACTGTAGATACAGTAGGAAACACATTGGGAAACCTGAGCGTGGGATTGTTTTAAACTTTAAATTGAGTTTTGCTGTAATATGTCTTACATATCTCCTGTTAACATACCTACAGAATATGGCCTGGAAAGGAGAGAAACTCTTTCTCATGTTTGTGTGAATGTATGTTTAAGTTTTAAAAAAGCCTAAACTCAGATGAGCCTGCAAGGAGTCTGGGAGTTAGGAAAAGCATGCCGATGTACATACTGTGCGCCCTCTATGCTTGTTAGAATTTCCTTACTTTCTGTTAATACTTAATATGCAAAATAAGTTATTTTTTCTTGATGTGAAACAACTGAATATATATTTTTAAATTTTGAGACCAATTTATGCTTATAAACCAAAAACATTGTATAATGTGGTAAAAGTACAAGATTCCTAAAAACAAATCAGTTTTGTGGTAGCAAAGTTGTGGAACTGGAATGAAAAGAGATATCCTGCTGAAATTTAGCTGTTATATTGATTTTTTTCACGGACACTTTTTTTAACTTTAACTTTTTTAACAATCTTTATTCAGGGAATTTTCTACGTTCCAGACTGTGCTGCGATTAATTAAATAATAAAGTATCTACCTACAGTATCTATATAATTGAACTACACACTTTGGATCTGAAACCATGTCAGACTTTATAAAGCAGCATCTTAGGCTGCATATAAATGAACAGTAAAACCATTGTGTGAGATAAAAAAGATTAACCGGGTTCAGAAGGATGCAATCCTGTAGAGTTTTAAATATGTTGTACAGATTTATTTTCTGAAAGCTTTTTTTAAAAATGTGTAGTAAGCAGTTTTAAAATTTCCAGGATAATAAGAGGACGTACAGTAGTTCCTACTTGCTGCACCATTCCAATTGCTGTTTAAAGTTAGCATTCGGAAACCTAACGAAGGATTAAGGATGGCTGTAGCACCACTCCTAGTCATTGGAAATGTTAACATTTGCATATGGATTCATGGTAAAATACCAACCTGCAGCTGACTTTATATAAAGGGCAACAGTTGTCTTTAAATAACCATTATGTGTTACACATATACAATGTACAATTGACATTTCTAGGTTATATATTCAAGGATTGCATAATGTTATTCATGTACTGTGACATTGCATCTTTCTGAACAAAATCTCTCTGCAGCTTACTATTTAAAGATGACTCCTGGCAGGTATGGTAGGTTTGTGGTACTTTGAATCCCCCAAAATACAGCTCAACATACAATAAGTGATTGATACTGTGTGGCGACAGAATAGCGTCTCCTGTATCTGACTTGTTTCTTAGCCTTTACATTGAGATCATTGCATTGATCAAAAATTCAATTAAAAACCTATTAAGAATGAAATTTTAATTGAATCTTCCTTTGTCTATTATTTTTGTCTCCATCATTTTGCAGAATTATTCAACTCTATGTAAATCTGATATTTCCCAACCTGGATCTGGAGACTCATACGTTACTGAATCTCATTTCTGGAGGCTTTTCAGTTTTGGACTACTTTTTAAAGTCAGTTAATCCTCCATTTTTCAGCAAACGTAGCTTTGTCCCTAATAATTTCTCAGTCATAATTATTGTTATACAGAATTAAACAGAAAAAGGTATCCACATTAAATTAGTCTTAAGTAGGATACCAAGATTAATTGCTTATTATTCATTCTACATCTGAGGTATACCATTAAAATGGCGGATTGGTGCACTGGAATTCAAAATGTTCCTTCTATATGCCCTGCATTCTGTACATAAAAACATTGAACATAAAGTTGTAACAGTATTTGTAGCGCAGATGCATAGAAACTTGTTTCCTTAATTTTGCTGCAAATGAAAAGTGAATAAGATTGAATGGATGTTCCATAGCTCGTTTTCCACTTCTTCAGTGTTCTTCAGTTGCTAAACAGAAAAGCACACCCTTTCCACAATCAATTAGAGGTTTCATACAGTATGTTGGATTCTGTTTCTGTTATTGTATTCTGTCTAATCTGAGAACTGCATGTTTTTTACTGCCATGTCTGGCTCTGGTTTTTGTTTGCAACAGCTAGACTGAATGTCATTTGCACTCGAGGCAGCCTCCAGATTCAATGCCTTTTAATCACTCCAAGCTTGGCTTCATTTCAGCTCAACCTTTGTGACAACACCACAGCCTTATCAGGAAAGAAATAGTCTGCAGTGTGAAGCCATTTACTTTCATGGCATTATGAACTCTCTTATATTGTCTTTTACGTTTATCAAGTTGATTGACAAATAAAACTGATTGTTGTAACTTTAATATTGCATGTATTTGTCATTTGACACCGGATTTAGCTGTTATCAATTAAGGAGCATCATATGCGTGATGCATTCATAGAATTAACTGGAGTGATGTAAAGAACTATTTTAATGTTCTAAACCAAAGTTTATAAAACAAATTTCAAGTAGTAGAATAAAGAGGAGAGGTGAAATTAAAGATACAGTACAACACAGCTAATGAAACAGATATTTCATTGCTGCTACAGTATGTAGAAGTTTCATCCATCCATCCATTTTTTAAGCACTTCATTTAATTGAGGGTCATGGGGGACCACCAGGCCATGGCAGGGCAGGAGAACACATACTGTACACACACACTCACACCTGCGCCAATTTCCCCAGACGTCAATTCATCTACAAGCATGTCTGGACTGTGGGAGGAAACCAGAGCACCTGGGGGAAACCATGTAAATGCAGAAAGGACATACAAACTGCACCCCAACACCCCAGGTCTAGAATGTGCCACCCTAGACGTTTCATGTAATGGAGATCTCATTTGAACTTTTTTTTAGTTATGGTGATGCTGTGCATTTAACCTACACTCTGTAAGTATCTTTCGAAACTTTCCTGTATAGTTTTCTCTGCGTATTCACAGTCTTGAAGTTCATTTGGATACCTTAGAAACTAATAGAAATACATACAGTACCTGCCACTACTGTCTATGTGTTCCATGTCAGTACTTATACCACATCCTCATGTATTAAAAAGAAATAGTATTAAAACAATTGGATATTACATACCTACAAATTGTACACTTTATTTCAAATGGCATTTTACTGTGGAAACTTCACAGCATACTGTAGCAATTTCATACTTTTCAATGTACAGTAGCTCTATAGCACTTTTTGTTTAACATGCTTTTACAGTATAGTTTATGCTTTACTATATTAAACTTTTGGGAATAGCTTAGTCGGCCAAGTTGAAGCTCAAATTGATTTAAGGTGTTTTACAATGTTGAGAACATGTCAATAAATAATCAACTATACTAAGCTTTACTCTTTGTGTCTTGTTTTTGTTTTTCTCTCTCTCTCTTTGGAGGTCATTATTGGAAATCCATACTCGTGGGCTTTTTCACAACTTATTAATATTTCACACCATCCATACCCTGTGTTACCAGAGAAAGGTTCAATCTCAATATTAATAACAGCACATTTCAGGTGACACGCAAAAAAGAGAATAACAAAACATTATGTGTTGTGAATCTTTCAAGGAAATCTTTATCCTGTTGTTGCGATCATACAGTATACAATATTTGGCTTCAATTTTAATGTCATTAAAATTAATTAGAAATATACTTTTTTTTTAAAAAAGGCACCTTGTAAATTAGTGATTTACAGTATCTGAATGTTTTATAATTCTGATATACAACTGATACTCCTTTCTACAACTTTATCCTTGAGTTGTTTTTAAACCACTTTGGACTTCTTAATACAATATATGCTTGAAATTCAATATCTGATTGAAGGAATTCATAGAGACATGTATTCAGTATTTGTACTGAACTCATGTGAACCATTATTATTGTGTTCAGAGGCCATTCAACTTAATGTGTGACTTCCCAGACTATTTTTGTGCTCCCGAACCCATTTTGATTAACCCTAGCAAAGAAGGGGGGACATTTAAGCCATCGATATTCTTTCATGACTTTTAATTGTCCCATGAAAGTTTTCAGCTTGAACACTCAAGTACAGTATTAATTAAATAAATTAACCTTAAAAACCTAAAGATTGTACATCAGTATTGAATACTTTGTTGCTGAATACCTTTTCTAAGGCACTGGATGTAGAAACATGGGGACAGTATTGTACTATAAATACAGGTTTCTCACCTGCTATCTCAGATCAGCAAGCAGTTGACATGCCCATTTTCAATTATTCTGAACCTGCTATGTTAGCTTTGGTTTTCTTGTCTCCAATTATGCTCCTGGTGCAATAGGGCTGACAAGGTTACAGAAGTAACACCTTCCCTTTGAAACTTGGTGAAAATATTCTGCCATGGCAGAGTATATTATCTTGTGGAGCAGCAGAACTCGCTACTGCCCAGAGAAAGAGGTGTTTTGTGGCTCTGGGCCTTCTAGTACTCTGTTCATTACAATGAGCTCTGTTTGTCACCAGCTGTCGCCAGCTGTTCTTTATCCTTTATTTTCTGCTCGTCTGCCACTCCAGATCATAGTCAACCTCATTGGCATGGCCTTGTTACAGATATCAAAGATTCTCCTGCTTGACAATCTTAGCCTTCACTTGCGTCAGTAAGGGCCTCTGTGCCCTGCGAGTCTGCACAGATTTACCATGCCCCGGTCTGTTCGCTTTGCCTCCAACCTTTTTTCTCGTTTTGTTCCTCATCGGCTCTCCCAGTTGTATCTGTCTCCCATCTTTGCAAAAATCAGTCCCTCACGCCACCACGTCTTCCTCATCCTGCTCACCAGCGGACTTCTACAGCTGTAGTCTCTAGATCCGCATTGGGGTTACTGTGTTTCAGTTGGACTGTTTTCTGTAGCACGAGGACCTCCAGGTCTTTGGGGAGGGATTCAGTTTCTTCTGTTTGGAGGATGAAAACTTTCTTTTAAAAAT
Source organism: Lepisosteus platostomus (assembly GCF_059453375.1). Classification (NCBI taxonomy): domain Eukaryota; kingdom Metazoa; phylum Chordata; class Actinopteri; order Semionotiformes; family Lepisosteidae; genus Lepisosteus; species Lepisosteus platostomus. Next base: position 20,977,971 of record NC_142627.1, on the reverse strand, counting down.
ATACACTAAATCACAAGGTGATTCTCTGTCCTTCTGGAATGGGGTACGGGATAAATTAGCTTGCCTAATCTGTGAAGAACAAATATTTTATTAAGAGTTGGGCTAATCAGATTCTCTTCTTTGCAAAAATTCCACAAGGTATTGATCCTCTCAGAGGGAAAATCCCTGTCAGCATAGAAGCTGTTTATAGCTGTTATCAGAAAATAAACCCAGTTTCCTGGTGCTGATTTACTGTAATCACTGTAATCTTTAATTATGTTTTCTGACACCTCTTTTCTAATTTTATATTGTAACTGTCAACTCCATTAATTGACTAGTAAATTGAAGAAAGTGTGCAGCTAAACATTAAGAGTGTAATTGTGTAATCATTAGCAACAACGTTTTTGCTGAACACAACCACAACCGCAAGCAATACTAACACAGGTTTGGAGTTTGCAGTGTAGAGCACTAGTTAATTTGCTGGATCTTCTTATTAAATATTCTGCAAAATACAGACTACACAAGACAGAATTATGATTTCATCTATTTATATACTATGATTTCATAATGGTCATAGAAACTAAATTACATGTAAATTACTGACTTGATTATGCAGTGAAAAATACACTGACCTTTGCATTCAGGATACATCTTCAGCTGAGAAATGGACATGATACTTCTCCGTAAGACTATTTCTCACTTGAGGGTGGAGGTGAACAATGTAATGTTTGCCTATAGAACAATTCCAGACATGGTACAGTAGGTACTTGTCTTTGTCTTCTTGATTCAGAAGCTTGTTGTAAGATTATTCTTTAAAATACTTCAGCTTTTCATTTCAAATCGAGCTTTTTTAAAGGGAATTATGGTTTTGCATGTTCATTATTACTATATAGTTTTCACTAAGGTTCTACAGACAGTTACCAGTGGCAACTGGTGCTGATTGACAGAACAAATGCAGGGCTTGTAATTACTGTAATGCTGATCTAATGATCCTGAGAGAGAAGGTTTGCAAATGAGAGGGGGGCATTTGTCCCATCTAGCTCATTTGTTTTTTAGTAGGCACGTAGCCCAAGGATCTTATCCAGCCATTTCTGAACCAGTGGTGTTGGCTTCAACGACATATCTAGGTAGATTGTTACAGTTTCCCACAACCCTCTGTGCAAAGAAATGTCACCTGTTCTGTTTTAAATGCATTTAATTTATTTCCACTGCTGTCTTCTGGTTCCTGTTTCACTATTTCATCCGAAGAAGTTCTTATGGCTAAATGTCAATGCCTCGGAGGTTTTTGTGTACATTTTTCAAAAGATGGTTATTTTAGCCTGTTAGACTAGGGCATTCCTACTCTCACTGCAGTCCAGATTTGGACTGCTCATGCTTGCTCGTCTGCTCGTCTTTGGAAAGATTCCAGAGAAGATAAAATTAAAAGTATAATTATTAATTATGAATAGTATACTTTAGTATAATATAAAATAAAGAAAGCTAGAACCCTTTTACTAGTCTGCTCTTCTGCCCTCTATCCATGATAGGTCTGATGTACTATTTGTAAAATACCTGAGGAAGATAAATTTTACAAACACCTTACAGAAAGTATTTTTCTCCTTGGTAGTAAGCCGTTTGTTAGGAGGAACTACAATACTTGAAATTCCTGTGATTTTTGGATGAAACAAGATATTTTTCTCAGAGAATGCAAGGTTATGCTTTTAGGGGATAGTAAGTTCACTTCAGTTATGACATGGTTTGCCATTTTATTTCATGAAAACAGACATGCATTAGACATTTGCTAGGTTACTGTGGGCTGTCAATCATGAAGAAGAATGTCATGGTCTTTTAATATTTTAATCAGCCTAGGAATACACAAGAGCTTTAAAATAAAATAAGTAATTTGACTATTTACTGTATGTTTGTACCCACTAATAACACAGTCATAAATAAATATTTCCTTTATCATTATTTCTTGCTTTTTAAAAAGGACGATGTAAGTGTTTATAAGTAAAAATTAAATTGAATTTACTACAATGCTATTGAAGTCATCCCTAAGTGGTTTATGCTGTGATTGAAAGCTGGTAGCTTCTAAACTGAAAGTGCAATTATACCTGCATGTGTGGGATACAAATTTAAACTTCAAAAGCTGTCCAGATGTGCCTATTAAAACATGAATAACAAAGTAAACTGCAAGGAATCTTTAGCTAGTGTTTCGTCTGCTCGGACTGTCACTCATGATTAACCTCAATCCCCAGGATTTTACTGATATTCTAGGCATCTGTTTATCTTCCCTCCTTTGATAGTTTTAATTGTAATTTAAATTACCCTGGTATATTCTAAGACAAGATATCAGGAAATATCTTTGCCATTCTTAAGGTCAATAGGTTTAATGTGAGGAAATGCCAAACATTTATTTCCTCCAAAATCACAGAAAATGAGAAAACTTGAGAGCTATATGGAAATATAGGGGGAGAAAATCTTCACTAAATCATTTTAGATTGAAGTTATTTTTAGTAAAATGAAACTGTATAGCACCTTCACCACATTTGTACCTATTGTTCAAGATTTGTTATTCAAACAGAAATGAAAACACATCTGGAGAGCAGATTTTTGTTGTAGAGAATTTGATAGAATGGGAAACACTTGGCCAGCCAAGTCATCGAAGAGTTATTTTGGGCTCCAAAGATTCTAGATAAGCCAAATAAAATAGGTAAGATCCTGAATTTCACTCCAGCGTCATTTAAACAGTTTAAGGTCGGACCTCAAATTGCCTAAGTAATTTTTATCTTTAATCATTTTAATCAAAGGTTTTTTCATTTTTTATGTGTGGTAGACACTGTGTGCCAGCAGCCCCACTACACAGCAGATAAGGTGCAGAAGGGAGAAATGTGTGCACTGAATTAGGAGAGAACTGTAGGAAGGCTTATCCTAAATTGGAATTTGCCAGACATGTAGATTAACATTACGACTCAAAAAGTGATGTGGGACCTTTAATGAGCCAGAAATCAGTATCTTGGTTGTAGGATCACACAGATGTTAAAATCTATAATTATTTGTTATTGATCCAAGAATTGGTGCCAATCCTGATCCAGTTTCTTAAAGGATACCAGGGTTCAAATTGTATAACTGGGTAATTGGGTCTACACACAAAGGACCTCTTCTTACAATTTTACACCATTCATAACCAAGAGAGTTATTGCAGTTGATATAGTAAAGTATAATACAGTTCATATGTGAAGTAGCTGTACAGTATGTGCCAGCTGTTTTTACATACAGTACAGGAGCACTGTGATATGTATGAGTGCATAGACTTAAAATGTAAAACAGTGGTTTTCTTGTAATTGAAGGTAGATAGTTTATACTGTATTAATAACAAAAAATAATTTAAAGAAAAAATGTGGATTTACTGTAGTTACCTATTGTACATCTACTGGAAAAATACTGTTGGAAAAATCAATGACAAATATTTCAATGTTGTGACCATTGAATAAAAACAATTCTCCATTGTCTTCCTTCACATAAAGCTTACAAATAGTGTGAACAGCAGAAAGCACAGTGTATTTGCAACTGAATTGTTAGACAAGACAATCATTGGATATGCTTGGGAACAGGCTTTGCCGTATACCTCTTTACAGTAAACCCATTTTTACAGTGTTTGCTATCTGATTGAAAATTAACCTAAAGAAGATAACAAAAATTAAGAAGATAAATCAACAAAAAATGCTCTCAATTCCTTTGACAATTTTACACTCATATTTTTTTTATTTGGGGAACATTTTGATACAGTATCTAACAATTTGAGGACTTCAGAGAGGGATTGCAGAATTGGTCATTTGAAACCCCAGCTAGGGTTAGGGTTAGCATTCCCACACCACTTAGTCATTTTTTACACTTGGTTCTGGATTTTGGGGCCCATGTGAACTTTAGCACAAGTGATAATTTTGTTATATTTTGAAAGTCTTTTTGAAGAGATTTGGTTGCCTTTGTTGAATACTGCACAGTTGAGTTGAGGTATTCCAAAACTGGGTCGGATCAAAAGTTGCCAGAAAACCTGTTCTATCACGTAAACTTTTGTAATTTTGTCATTAGAATTGCAACTAGAAGTATAAATGCAGTATAAATGCAGAAACATTTAATGGTTCTTGTAACCCTAACCCTACAGTGGCCTGAAATGCACCTTGCTTTAAATACAGTTCAAACCGAGTTTTAAGCTCATGGAAAATGTACTTAAAGAACATACATTATTGAATAAAATCAATTCCCAATGGGTAATTTCAATGGGTTTGATTATTTTAAACACATATTGATTGGTTTGAGAAATATTTTCAAATCTGACCATTCGACAGCATCAGAGAATGATTGCAGAATTGCTCATTTGTACCCCCAGCTAGGGTTAGGGTTCACATTCCCACACCACATAATCAAGTGAACTTTAAGATGAGTGATTACTTGCTCCTATCTTGAATTTGTTTTTGGAGACTTCTGGCTGCTTTGATTGCATATTGATCCGTTCAGTAGAGGTATTCCAAAACTGGGTCAGATCAAATATTGCCAGCAAACTTATTCTATTGTGTAAACTTTCATAATTTTGTCATTATAAAAGCAACTAGAAGTGAAACTGCCTTCAACATTTAATGGTTCTTGTAACCCAAACCCTAGACTGGTCTGCAATACACCAATGTTTAAACACCTTTCTCAGAGTGGTTTAAGCTGAAAGGTCATTTGCTTAAACAAGATACAGTACATTCTTGAAGAAGATCAGTTTATTTCAAAGGCTCTGACTATGTTAGACTCATATTTATTGGTTTGAAGAACATTTTCAAATCTGAAGATTCAAGGGCTCCTGATACTGATTGCAGAATTGATCATTTGTAACCCCAGCTAGGGTTAGGGTTAACATTCCCATAAGACCTAGTCATTTTTTATGCTAAGTGATGGATTCTGGGCCCCAAGTGAACTATAAGACGAGCAATAATTTGCCCATCTTGAATTTCTTTTGGAATGTTCTTTTATTGTATATTACAATGTTTATTAATTGTATCCCAAAACTGCCTCAGCTCAATAGTTGTAAGAAAGCTTGTCCTGCTGTGTAAACTTTCTTTATTTTGTCATTTAAAGTGTCATCCGAAGTACAATTTCACAATGTTTAATTGTACTTGCAACTCTAACCCTACTCTGGACTGAAATGCACAAACATTTACAATATATTTTCATTGTTCCAGTTCTTGACATATTGAATTGCTTTTTAATGTTAGCCTCTTGAAATGCATAATGGGGATGATCTCAGTAAAATAAGAATTGATTATTCTAATGCATCCAACAGAGTATTTCCCCATATGATAAAGGAGAGTCAGAGAGTGACTGTTGTATGATACAGTATATTAAGTTGCAGAAAAAGAGCAGCTCTGAAATATTTCTTTTTGAATCATTCCTCATTTTGTACTAGCTTCAAGCCAATATTAGACTGATATCACTTCCATTTTTCATACCCTTGACACAGAGAATGCTTGTCCAGGTAGTGTATCTTCAGGCAAAGTCCTAAGTAAGAAGAAAAAAAAGCAAAACAATGTTTTAGTTTCCTTAGTCAATAACAAGTATTTCTTATGCTTTGTGTCCTCTTTCATAATATATTTAGTGAAAAAGCCTGAGGAATTAATTTATTGAGGAGAACAAGCATTTGGAATGCAGTTCTGTTACCATTGTCATAATTTGATCTGCGATTCTGACTAATAACCCTAGGAGATTATGCTCCAGGTTTTTTTTTAATAAAAAATAAAATGCAACATTTTACACTGTCGATTTTATTTTTGTCTGAAGGCAATTTTATAGGAACATTTATATATCCTACAGTAACACAAAATAACAAAGTAATCGAAAAGTCATTTCTCTTTGCATGAATGATATTTCATAATATAAAGCCTTTGATTTATATTGTTTTCTGAGTATCTGAAGCTGTAATTAAGATATCTATGTTCTGCAATGTTTAAGGTCTTGTATTATAGTTAGATTGTGTCTGCTTGATAAACTTTCTTCTGTTCTTGTTAAAATATAACACGTTAAAAAAATGTTTCACTGGGATTTTGAAAATGGTAAAGAAAATGTTGCCTTTCATTGCTTGGCAATAAGAGATTTAGCATAACTCTGTAAATATCTGGAATTATTATGCTATTAGGACAATGATCTTTTAGTATTTCATTTTATACACTGGTATAAGAACTCGACAAATAGATGGTTTTAAAACATGTTAAGTGTATCAATATATGCACTGAGAAGTGCAATGTAAAATATCATGACAAAATATTTAAACACCAATATATAATATAATAACCAATATAATATAATATATAGTAATATAATAGATAATATAATATAATGACCAATCTTTAACCACCAATATACTGTAACCACCTGATTGAAACCAACGTTTTTCGAACCCCTCCAATCTGGTTTCCGACAACTTCACGCAGGGAAACTGCCCTAGTCAAAGTTGCTGACAATCTTCTAATAGCATCTGATTCTGGTTCTCTTTCTATCATCATTCTTCTTGATCTGTTCTGCTTTCGACACTGTTGACCATGAAATCTTACTTTCTCGTCTTGAAACTGTGTTTGGGGTTTCTGGCACTGCTCTCAAATGGTTCAAGTCTTACCTCACTGATCACTGTCAATTTGTCTCTCTTGGCGGATTTAGTTCTGAAATTGGACCCGTCAAGTCTGGTGTTCCTCAGGGCTTAATACTGGGTCCCCTATTTTTCAGCATTTACAGTACACGTTTCCACTTGGTCAGTTTTTGAAGATCACCTGGCCTCAACTATCATTTCTGTGCTGACAAATCTGACTCAAATCTGCATCCATACCAAACCTTACACTGATGTGGCTACAGTATCTCTATTCAATCTACAGTAATTGCATCTCCGACATAAAAACATCAAAATGTCCTTAATGTAAACCATGACAAGACTGAAGTCATGCTTATTGGCACCCCCCATCAATTTTGTAATGTCAATGTTGTAACTCTATCTGTGGATGACACTGTACTTGAACTCCAGACTAAATTAAAAAACTTGGAGGTGATATTTGATTCAGGCTTGACATTCGAACCACATTTGTAACATATTGTCAAAACATCTTTCTTTAAAGGTTATATATGTCTGTTGCAGTCCAGGGATTTTCTAAGATAATTTGGCCTTCTTTATTCACAGTCACATGGTCAATGTTTTGTGCCATTGACACAGTACTATTGCACTTCCTTTCTCTATAATGAAACAAAGCCATGCAAACAGTTTCTGTTTTAAAGGATCTCCAATCAAAGACAAATATAAGACATAAGGACTTTTCTGGGATTAGTTGTCATATGTTCCACTTCCTAAACATAGTTTAAGTAGAATTTAATGCCCTGTCTGTTCATCAACTTTAATTGCATCACAATCTGAGAACTAATGACTCTCCCTGTGGATCTTATATTGTAGTAGGTGTGAAAATATTACTGGCTACAGCTACAGAGGTCTGTTCTTTGTGGAATAACACATAAACCTTCTCAAGAAGCATTGTAAAAGAGGTATTGTCAACTACCATGGATTAAAATTTCTTTGAGGTTACAAGATATTTAAATAAATGTTTCCCTCCACTGGAGATGAAAGTTTTAATAACTTTTTTTCTGGCAGACACATTGTAAGAGGTTTTAAAATATTGTGTGTTTCATTTGCACTGACTTTGAATTTCAAGAGCTCTTCAACCCAAGGGTGAAAGCACCTGTTAGCCATAAATGAACAGCTATATATTTTTTTTAATACAGAGGTAAAAATTACATTTGGAAATCATTTGATCTTTTCCACTGAGTTCCTGTTCTAAGCCTGTAGGAAATGGGTTCTTTATGATTTGCAAAATAGCACTAGGTCAGGTTATAGTGGCAGTCATAGTCTAATTTTGATTAAATTTGATTAATTTTGGTCAGCTCTTCAAACTAATGCAACAACGGTTTTCTTAACCCTAGGATCTAGTGTAGTATAAAAATGAACGTAATATATGGGTTTACGTTTATCAACTGCTGTTAATGCAGGGATGTGTTCCTCACAACACTATCCCCCCTGAAGCTGAATATCCTGTCCATCACCCCAGTATAGTGACAATAGACATTGTGCTTTAGAAGGTACAGTACCATCAGCTTAAACTGAAATTCTGACAGCTTGTTCATTAAAGATCTCAAAGCCCATCTTTTCAATAGGAGTGTTAAACCTGATGTCCAAACTGAGTTACTGAAATATACTTTAGGCCTGTATTATCTGACCTTCCTAAATTTCTCCAATAATTCATCTTAGTTTCTCTCTTTTCCAAAAAAGTGCACAAATTGTAGTCAAAACATGTGGCCTTAACACATGGAAAGACCAAAGTAACTACATCCTTAGCTCGTCCATGCAAAATCTTTATTATTGTGTCTCAGCAGGAAGCAAATGTTATTGTAATAAGCTTCACAGATCCAAACCTAAGCTAATTACCAAAGAATTTAACAATCATAACACTTGTCACACATAATCCCATATAATATGCTTCACTTCCCCAGCACTATGTGGAAACTCTGAATTTCAGACAGTTATGAATGAAATCAGAAAAGCTGTAAGCCTAGACTTTATATATTTGTAATTAATAATAGATGAACTTAGCTATGGGCATTTTGTAACTTTGGCATTTACAAAATAAATATCAGATTAAAAAAAACTGTGATTGATTAAAGATATATGCAACAAAATACAGTGGATAGTGTTATTTTTTTATTCCATAAACTTTAGCATAATAAGATAGAATCAAATAATTTCTTTGATCTAATATGATCAAAATTGCAAGTCTTGTGGCCGTAATATTTAATAATTTACAAAAGCAAGATCGATAACATAGGAAAGTTAATCTGTAAAACCTAAATCATGCCAACTTGATTTATTATTCTACAGCAGGTCTGTGAGGGTGCTGAAGCTGATCTAATGTTATTTAATTGCCAGTGAAGATAATGTCTTGCAATCCACTTACAGTATACAGTACTTGTCAATGCTGGGAATTTTCTGAAAAGCGTGCTGTGTTGTTTTCAGAATTACGAACAGTGTGTGTAAGATGTCTGCTAATATGAAAACAAGACAGTGCTACCTCAGTAAAAAGACACATAAAAGCAATGATGTACAGTAGCTATTTTGTATAGTCAGTAAAGCACTATGCTTGTGAAGGTACTGTAGCTCTTGATGAAAGTTATTTTCTTTCTACTTTATGGAAATGACTGGAAGAACAATATGATATATGCAGTATAACAAAATTTATAGTTTATTTATAGTGTTTTCTTAGAAAAAGAGTTTAAATTATGTTACTTTCTCCAGATTAAAGTAAAGAAGGTTTAATAGCAATTCCATCATGCAGTACATTTGACCTTCAATATGATTACAATAACAATGGGAAAAAGTACATATAATATTTCACAGCAATTTAATTTTTGAATTATTAATAAGAATCTTTAACAAAGCCCAATAACTAGATAGAGTATTTCTTATTTAATAATTTCCAGTGCTGAATTTGTTTTTCATGATGCTTACTGTTAGAGTCTTCTAAAAATTTAAATTTATCAATACATTTTGATGACGAAATCTGCCTAGAATATTTGTGTTTTTAAAACATTTGAAAGTACTTTCAATACCTCTTTCCATTTTTAAAGTCTTTTCTTAAAAACATTCTTCAGGTGTTAGTACTGTAGAGCTTTTGAGACTTACATGTACTGTAAATATGTTTCATCTTTATGATCTTTCATGTTCATATTTGCTGGCTACTTGAAGTTGTTGCCATATTCTGCTATTAAAACATATTTTTTTGTTTTTATCCTCCCCCTTCGCTTTGTAACACTTTCAGTTCCCTTTGGTCACCTTTGTAACTTTTTCACCTTTCATGGAAGATGGCTCCCTGCAAATCTTCAGCATTCTCCTTTCCAGAGTGTCTCTTTAAGGCAAAAACCCCACACTTGAGAAAACATGCAGTTGGAAAATAGGGTAAACAGACAAAGTCACAGACATCCAAACATTTTTTGAACACCTGTCCGACTGAGATTGGAGGTGCTGTGAAGAGGAATGTCTGGGGAAAGTGCAGATGTATTATAACCCTGTATAGGTCAGTGCTCTCTGTGCTGCTCATACTCCCCATGTTGTCAAACTCGTGGAGCAGCAGTTGGCGCGTCGATGCTCAGCGTCGTGAGCACTCTCTGTGCCATCTGTGTTGTTGATGCTTTAAGCACGCTGGTCACTAAGGGTATGCTGGGTTCTAGCCACATGATGTCTACTGGTGTCCTGGTGGCTCACTCTGAAACTGACTGAGGCAGTGGTAGAGTCCAGGAAAGGTGGTAGTCTGTGAAAGGTCTAGAGAAATATTGGAAGGTGAGCCAGCAAGGGAGAGGGAGAAAAACATCCGGTGCACAGATAATAACAGGACACTCACAGGTAAAAGACTCACACAATGTAAGCAGGAAAGAAGTGAAACCCAGCTCTGCTGTCAAACTCTATGTCAGATGTGCTACTGTGGTGAGGGACAAAAGTAAGCACTGTGAAAGGCAAGGAACTCACACTTTTCAAGAAGAAAAGTGTCAGGCAAGCCACTTGTTGTTGTTAGAAAAAAGATGAGACAAAAAAATTGATCAGCTACTGCTTTGCCCCATCTTACAGAAATCAGTATGATCATATAGCACAACAGGGCCCAATTGGACAGCATTGACACACTTTCTCAAGGTCTGAGCAGCGACAAAGCCACTTGGCGCTTGGTAAAGGTTGCATTTCAAAATGAAGGGAACGAATAATTAATATGAATTAATCCTGCTCTGCTTTTTGCTGCAACCGTTATTTAGAAATGACACTGTAAGATATACAGTATTTGTAAGTATGGTACAAATATCTGAAAAAGCCCTTACTTTACATGTGTATTGCATCTGAAGTGCCCCCAAATCCTTCTATATCTGAAATTAGTTTAATGAACAACGAACTACTGTACATGGGTACTACATACAATACAACTATTTGCCTCTGATAATTTGTGTGCAGAATAAGAACTGCCTGAAAAAGAGGCATAAGTGAATGAGATGAACACATACAGTCTATTACAATGTTAAATGTTAATTGTTACTTTAAAGCCTGGTACAATTTGACATTTTTGTGTACATTTTTTTAAAAAAGCAACAGAAACAAGAGATGTCAACTAATGTTAAATATAGAAAACCATTTTAACTGGCTAATTCGTTTTATGAGGAAGTGGAAATTATGATTTGTCACGATACTATACATTTGTGAAGGAATTGTAAAGGAATAAGCTTTCAAATCAACGTATTCCGTTACAATTGGTTCTCAGGACCCAAACTGATTCAATGAATCTAAAGACTTTGCTCTGTAACCTTATTGACCCACACCCGTAGTGCTTTTGAGCCACCTGTCCTGTAATTAAAGAGGAGCAGCACTGATGTGCTATTCATTGGCGGACTGAAGGGAACCAAATGTCTATCTGACTGAATGTTGCCTTTGGCTTTCAAGGCTGAACAAAAATGTTCTGTGTTACAATTTCATTTTTTCCAGTTCCATAAAGAGGGAATAGGTCTTACCGAGTGCTGTTGCCCTGCTGGCTTTAACACATTACCATTTGTTTTACTTCTTTTCACATACAAAATTACTGATTTTGTGGATACTGTTATTTTTTATGATTCCATAACTCCTTATGGAGTCAGCTTCCTGACTCAAAAAATAAAATCACCAGCCCATATTGACAAGTGGAAATGCCCTCCTGATTTGTTCTGAAATAGCCAGGATAATGATCCCCTCAAACTAACCTTTTAAGTTGGACCCTGCATATTGTCCGTTCTCAGAGATGAGCTACTATACAGCTACAGTATGGCATGGTGTTAAAGATTTGACACCTTGTATGAATGGAAAACTATTTTGTAGTATTGCATCGTTTAAATGTTGGAGAGAGCAGTCACCTTCTTGGTTATATCAAGATAGTTATGAGAAACAATTTGAGAGGGTACATACCAAAGTGGGTTGCTGTGCAGCAAACAATGTCAATACCCACAGCCTGCAGAATTTATATAGAAGGCTACTGAGAATTCTATCAATTAATTCCTTTGTCAGTGGACAAAATAATCTTCTGTCTTATTCATCATCCTGGCAGTGCTACTTCAAATTCTGGGCATTACAAAAGGTTTTTCTTTTTAGTCATCTTCCGGTAATTGTGTTTCATCTTGTGCAGCTCTTCGAACAGAGGCTCAGATGTGAGAAGAATGCAATGAGGCAACTCTAAAAACCTCTTCTCATTTTTCATTTCCGCTGGCCCACTATCAAGTAATTTATATAGGACAGTGCATGAGCAACTGTCCTGCACAATAGTTAGCTTAATATAAAATAATAGGCAGTAAGTGATCTGTAAATTATTGTAATGGAAACAGAAAACATTGCTTGTGAAACAAAGTCCTGAAGTAAAAGTGAAAAAACAAAAACAAAACATGACACTGTCATTGAATTGCATGGTTTGGTGTAGTCAATGAACTAATTTGATCTGCCTGATGTGAAAGCCATTCATTCTTAAATATAAGATTAAAATATAAGTTTTTATTCAGTTTTAGAATTATTTCATATAAATACATGCTCAAAAATGAACAATGTTCATTGTATGTATTTCTTTTTAGGACCTTATTTATTTTTTATCTATTTCCAGGCAGTGGAGAGGAAGCTGAGTAAGACGTACAGTATACTGTAGAATTTCAGGGTAATCCCACTAAAGATACAATAAAAAATGCATTAAAAATCCTTTAGCAGTGCATAGCAGTGTATATTGTACATATGCCAGGAATATGAATGAGTGATACTTTACACTTTTGATAAACCTCATTGAAGTGCAGCATGTTTTTAAGATGACATGAGCCAATTCGAAGTGCTTGTGGAAAAAAATAAGAAAATTACACTGTCTAGTTTGTCACACAAATATATTTCAGTCACTGGAAAGTGAAAAAAGCTATGAGTCAGAAGGAGTGGACATGTCACATGTTGATAATTCCCTTTATAAATTAACCAACTTAAATAAATAAACTTATTAACTAGTAGAAGCAAAAAGTGGATACTTTTAATACAGAACTTCCTTAAAAGTAAATGGCAAGCAATATAAGAGCGAAAGAAACGAGAAAAAGACACATAAACAATTGTGATTGCAAGACTGGAATGGAATTGAATGGCACTATCACATAATTTTCTGTCTTGGTCTGGAAGTCACTCAAAAAAGATTATTCATCTTAGGGTATAAATTGTAATTTGTAGTCTGGTGGATTTCATCCAGCTGAGAATGGTCATTAAAATGCTTTCATGTCATTGTGTTTCCCTAGTCTATCAACTAGAAACAACAAACAGAGTGTAAGAACGTATATTAAAATTAGTAAACTATTGTTTTCTTAGTCCAGTAAAACACTTTCTTTTGATGTCTACACATAAAAGAATGCTTTTATCTATAACTACAAAAAGATGTAGGATTTTAGGGATTTAGGTTTTGAATGCATGTCATCGGGTTTAATTTATTTCTATGCCCTAAATTCAAATAGTAAATGTCCTCATTGTAAAAATTCAGGAAAAGAGAAACAATTAATGAAATGACAATGTATGTTGAGCTACAGTATGCTGCAATCTCGTGCACCACTGAAAATTAAAATGTGATTGTACTGTGTACTGTGCATGTCCATCAAATCCCTTTCCACTGACCAAAAGTGGTCAGTTAACACCAGAATGGCTTTGAAAAAAAGGTGGATATTTCGAACACCAAAAATAACTTAAATTGATTGCTTGTCACACCCTCTTCATCACACATTCATGCCAAATTGGTAGGTCAATATCTGGTTGCTTTGTTTGCTTCAGTCAGCAGTAAAGCAAATGTAAGCCCTGAGTCAATGCAATCCTGGATCACTGAAGCTCTTTGAGTTCAATATGCTTGAAAAATAGCTACTTTGCATTATCATACAAATGTCCCATTCAAACTCCGCTGCAGACTGTATTAATAAAGGAAACCTGCAGCAGTGCTGTAATAACCCCAGCATGTGGAGAGAGAATATATTGATTGTATTAAATTATTGTACGTTTGAGGGGCATTGTGAGACATTGATGGTAGACTTGACAGAAAAAAAGCTCAAAGAAGTAATTGATAGACTTTTTGCGTGTTTTTCAAAAACAAAATGTTGAAAGAGAATTTGCTAGTGCTAGTAATTTTGCTAGAGGTTTGAATAATGGATAGGTAATATATATATAAAGGTACATATTATACATATTAATGTATGTTATACTGTATATACATATTAATTGACAGAAGTTCCTTAACAGAACCGCAGATTTATGTTTTACTGTATATTTTTTGTCACTTTTGTTAGAAAAGAAAGCTTTATTTGCAACAAATACAAGTAATGTATTTACCTGTAATAAGTATGTGTGTAAGTATGCAAGAAGAACCAGCACACAAATTATTTAATGCATCAGAATTACAAGATATCATTTCACCATCCCTACATACTGTACCACACCAGGATACCCTAATGTTGGGTATGTTATGAGCTTGTATTGCCCAGTGCCTAAAGCCTATGGTCGTTTTGAAAGTTATTTAAAAAATGCTAATTAGCAGGTAGTGCGCGATTGACCTCAGGAAAGGGGATCTCCTCCCCTGGTTGAACGATTCCTAGATCTGAACTCTTGTGAAACCTGCTGAAACCAGCGCAATGTGCAACCCGACACACTATGACCCTCTTTACAACCTCATCCTTTCTTGTGTGCATTTCTCAAATAACTTTCCCATCAACGAAACAAAAAGAAAAAAATACACACTTTCTAGAAATGTACTGCATCATGTCTGCTTCATCAAAAGATAACAAGCTTTGACTAAAAACAAACGTTTTGACCCTGTCTTAATATTGCCTGGAACCTGTTTTTGCTCTTGTTGTAGCTTTTATGTTTGTGAAAATTTGGAAGTGTGATGTATCTTGTCTCTTAAATGGGACCCTTTCCTTATTTTATATTTCTCCCAGTCTAACAGACTTAGCTAAAGCCTTTACATATCAATCCAAAGCAATTTCAAAGCATTTATCTTTAATTTTTTCAAGACTTCCAGAGCTTGATATGCTTCATTGCTGCTGTTGAAAGATAGACCCTCTGCCAATTAACAGAATTAACCAATCTGCCAATAATGGACTTTGTAGATTGTTTTGATGCATGGCTGCATTCATTTGCTCTTCAATCACATGGATATCTCAATTCCCTGCACTGCAAAAACACCTCCATATCACGATTGACCACCTCCATACTTATCTGAAGATGTTGTACTGAATCATTTTCTTTCACTCAAAGATGTTTGTTTATTCCAAACATTTTAATTTGCTATTAATTTGCAGATTAGAGATTTTTTTTTGCAAAGTTGTTTATACACTTGTTAGTTCTATTCACTAAGAAAAGCATATTTGTGTATTTCTTTAAAAACACTATATTTAACGATATTGGGATTAGAAACATTCCCAGCCATTAAAAGAAAGGTCTGCTAGCTATTTGTCTGTTTTTCTTACGAATAGTTGGTAGAACAACAACTGAGAAAATGATAAGTATGTTGTTCTGGAAATCTGAAAAAATCTTAATCAAATGTTAATGAGGAGCCTAATTAAATCCATCTGTATTCAGTGTAAAGCACTATAGAATTTTAAATGTCAAACCTTAACATAACTTAATATGGAAAATATGTTTGTGTTCTACCCCCGCACTGGGTCTGGAAATAAAAAAACAAGACATATGAGAGTAAACCTCAGTATTGATTCACATATGTATTGCAGAGCTTCACTGAAACATTCATTTTTGATGAATCTCAGATTAAGTATCATAATTGACAAGCTGGTTCCATTAATGAAAAAGTATGATATACTGTATTGTACAGTAAATACTAAAATATAAAGAAAAGGTAAAACCATATTAATATCTCTGTCACTGTGTATTCAGATTTTGACTTGTCATTATGAAAACCTGAAATCCAATAAAGATAACTTCTCCCTGAAGTCTACCTGCAGTTTTTGTGTTGCTGGATGTGGTATGCCAGGCTCAACAGTATACAGTATACGCCAGTTTATGCCTCTTGCAAGCTAAGGCTTGAAACGTCCCTGGCCCCTTCTCGTGGACTGCCAGTGTCAGGGCCTGAACTGCCGTCTCGCACACGGGTCCCTCTCGGTGAAGTAGAAGTGGATCACCCATCTCTCAGTCTTACCCGTCTGGCTGAGTCTGCTACTGGTTTGGAGCCTCATTCAGCTCCTGGCTGTTTGTCTAGCTCAGAGCTCCTGGTTAGTCAGATAAGATAAGAGATGATCATCGATTTTAAGCCCAATGAGTACATTTCTATTTGTGAAAGCCTGTTTATGGAAAGGTGATTTCAGGGAAACAGATTTAATTTTAAGTGGAGCTGTGTGAAGGGTTACTTGCTTATTTTTATAGGTGACATATTTTTATGTACGGAGTGAAGTAGGTTTGTTGCATTACCTTTTTGTATGAATGGTGGGAAGACCCTATCGTGAAGAAGATGAAAGCATTGCTGGTAAAAAGGAAATGTATTATCCAGCTCTACTACAATGTATTACAAGATGGATAAAGTATTGTCTTGCATATCTCTTGATCTAGAGTACCAGTTTCTGTTTTCACGGGCTGTTATTAATTCTACATCATTTTAAAGTATGTATTTCTAGCCAATTAATGGCATTAGCAATTTCTCAGTAGAGTTTAATGTAAAATTTTCAAGGAAAGATAACGGCTACAGCCTTCACTCCCCTATAATTCCTCCTAGCCAGGTACAATAACAGTGCATTATCTTTCCAGTTTACACTGCTGTACAGTACATTGCTCTGGGCCAGTCTGTTGGTAGAGTAGGTCCAGTAGAAATGGCAATTGAAAGCATTATCATGTGGATGCAGAAGGAATTTTATTTAAATTTGATTTAAAATGCATATAGGGAATATCACTTGGTTGTGTATTTTTATTTTTACAGTAGCTGTGTAATGTTGGAAGAAAATCTGCCGTCGAATGTTTGTGCATGGAAATAAACAAGGTTCAGAAATCTGTCAGTCCTTCAAGCTACACTGCCCTGCGTTTCATGAAATATTTACCTTTAAGGCCTCAGCACTAGCTCTATGAACTTCTCTGAAGTCATGCTCAAGGACAGAACATAAAATCACTGAGACCTGAGCTCATGGCATGCCAGGCTCAACAGTATACAGTATACGCCAGTATATGCCTCTTGCAAGCTAAGGTTTGAAACGTCCCTGGCCCCTTCTCGTGGACAGAGTGTCAGGACCTGAACATCCGTCCCGCACACAGGTCCCTCTCGGTGAAGTAGAAGTGGAACACCCATCTCTCAGTCTAACCCGTCTGGCTACTGGTTTGGAGCCTCATTCAGCTCCTGGCTGTTTGTCTAACTCAGAGCTCCTGGTTAGTCAGTGTATTCATCGCAGCACCTGGCTCCTCGTTGTGTTTAATTGGAGCTTCCCGCTCCTCCTTGCATTTATAACATACTGAAGGCTGCTAGCTCAGCTCAGGTTCTGTCTGGCAGCCCTTTAACCCTGTATTGGCATGCAGCTGCTGACTTCCCTGTCACTTGCATTAATATGAGAATAACATGTAGCTCAGCAGCCATGTAGCTTGCACAGCCCTGTTCATTTGGCAGGTCTCCAGAACAGACTGCTATAAAAGTCTTGCAGATGGATAGCTCCTACTGTAGATCTTACTCACTCCCTTTCTGAGGAAGAAAACTGCAGCCTGCTTTCCTTGCTGGCTTCCTACTGTACATGTATGTTGCACAACTACGCACGCAGCCTCCTGCTGAATAACTGTCTGCTTTCACATACAGTAGCAAGCCTGCTGGCACACGATAAAGAGTCTGCTAGCACACAAACTAGACAGACACACACCAGCAATACCACAGCTCCGGACCGGCTGCACTTGCTACTGTGCCTCTGCATGTGCTCGGCAAACACGACAACAACACAGCCTTGCAACCCACGGCTCTGGAGAAATGCTCTTCTGCTTCCTTGCTCTGTACTGCCAGCTCTCTCTAAAGGGAAGTAGATGGTTCATATAATTAATCCTGCTGTAAGGCTGCCCACAGCTGTCGCTCGGCAAATCACCAACTATTTTACAGCTGCAGGCCCTTAAAGGTACATCTTTTCAAAGAGAAGCTCCTGCCCCTTGTATTCCACGTCTTGGGTGGCCTTACAAGATGGAGACACTGCGAAAGGGCAGCAGGAGAGTGTATACTACCCAGGTGTGCATGTCGGTTTCCAGAAGATTAGTGGCAGCTGTGTGCTGTCAGTTTCCCTGTGAAAAGGCCAGTGAATGATCATCCCTGGTAAACTTTGAGGAGGTAGATCTAGGCTCCGGAATGGTGGTTCCGAACAGCAATCCCTGAGTAAAGCACTGGAGGCGTATGTGCGCTGGCAAGTTTAAGAGGCACATCTCTGTGTTGTCTGGCATGTGTGAAAGCGTGTAGCGGACCTGATTGTTATTCCTGTCAGCTCGCCTGTAAGCAGGAAGATGGGGAGTGTGACCGGCCAGATGAAAAGAATGCGAATAGGTGATAGCAGACAGGCAGCGGTGGCAGTGTGAATTCTGACTACTGCGTACAAGGAGACAGTGATCTTGATTGTGAGTACGATGGCCAACCCGTGTGGAACTCCAGAGTGGTGCTCAACTATGCGGAAGTCGGACCGATGTGCAAACGTGAGGCCAATTCAATAAGCAGTGTAAGGTGTGGGTGTTATGTGAAGTGACCTAAATACCCCAAAATAAATACCACTCACAGTCACAAAACATATTCTTAAAGCTTTAAGATAGTGTTGGACAACATTGAAAATGTGTTCTAAATGTGTGGGGAATTCACTTTTAATTTAAAAAAGAAACAAAGACAAGATCTCATGCAAGTGTCAGTTACCTCGGGAGAGACAGAGTAACAGCGGATACACATATTTTATGCCTTATGTTGTTTTAGTATTAACTGTGCCATGTACCAACTGAAAGAAGAAATAAAACCCAATAACATCATACTGTACAGTATGTGATTCAAACAATCAAGTAACTTCACATTATATACTACAGCTAAATTGACAGTTTGTTAAAAACAAAAGATACAAAATAAAAATATTTCAGATCAGGAAGCATACTGTATGCCAACAGACAACCAAGAGGGAAAATGCTCAGTGGTGGCAGGGACTCCGCTCTCAGGATCTGATGTGGTGGTAAACTGGTACCTAATGGTTTAATAAAGCTATTATCTCTTTCTTACTCTGGCTAGTCGGTAATGGCGTTGCTCCCTTTTCTTTTCTTACCACATTATTGTCTCTTATCTATTGCTGCTTATATACAGTAGTATCTCCTGTGGAGATCTTTAACAAGAGTGAGGAGAACACTCCACTCTTGCAGTCATGAAATGGAAACTCAATTGTCATTAACCTCTCTGTAATCTTCCACCACATTTGAGGAACCTATTCTAGCCTTGTCCTTCAGAAAGGACCATTAGGCAGAAAACAATGAGCAAATGATGAGGATCCAGTATACCTGGTTGTGGTTGTGCCTTAAGTAATAGCATGGCATGTTCACACTTACCTACTGTACTGTATATAGTGGTCATAGTACCATGAAGCACGTTGGGGTTTGGAAAACCTTTGATTAAGATAACAGCCTTTGGTATTGGCCATACATGTCTAAGGACACGTTGCAATGATTCTGTACATGTGTAAAAGCTACAAACCTTGCTAACCTTGAGTATCACATGTTCTACAGTATATCACAAAACTCCTTCAAGACCTTCGATTGCTACAGCTGATCTTATTGTTGAAATGCCAGTCACTTCACATGGATACCGATGTGTTCTTCTTAGTATTGATTTTTTTTTTTTTACAAAATATGCCAGTTTAAATCCTGTTTTAAATAACTGAGCTACTGGAATCACAAAATATCAATTTGAAAATCACATTGTTGAGCGGTATCCTTGACAAAATCCACACTGATCAGGGGCAGGAAAATTGAATCTAATCTTATCAATCAATTCTGATAGATCACAGCCATAGCAGAAATACATACAGTACCACACTGTGAATCCTCCACATGTACTATGAAAGACTAACTTGCAATTTCATTAAACTAGGCTTGAATGGGGCACACTTCTTCATGCATGGCTTGCTTGCCATACTAATGATCATTCTAGTACTGGTTTCATCCCTTTGATTTTTGCACATGGATGTGAAGAATTCCTTCATATTCATTGTATCCTTGGAGCCTCAGATCATACTGCTCTGTCTGCATTGGCTTGGACAACAAAAGGCGACATGTTAACAACATTCTACTATGAGTTAGGCCTGTGGTATCAAGTTTCCAGTGAAGGGGATAAATTGTGGCTTAATTGTTATTATTGACCAAGCCAACTCTCAGAATGAACTTCCACCAAATTTGAAGAAACTTTCAATATCAGACCTTGACTCTCTGCAAAGGGCATAAGAAAATCCTCAATTTTGTAGAGAAATATGCATGGTACACATTGAAAGCAAAATCACTATACAGTAGTACACCTCAAGGAGCTTAAACCCTGCACTGTCACAGAGAAATCTGTTAACCTGTGGAAATACAGCAATCCTGGCTTTTGCAGCCAATAGTTAGCATTGCTGCCTAACAAAACACATGGTTTAATTCTGGACATGGGCTTCTGTCTGAGTGGAAATTGTATGTTCTCCCTACATTTGTCTAAGTTTCCCTTCCCACCATCCAAAGATGTACTGGTAGGTTAATTGGCTTCAGGGAAAACTGGCCCTAGTGTGAGTGTGTGCATTTGTGTCTGCGTGTGGCCTGCAATGGACTGGTGTCCCATCCAAGTTGTATCGTGCCTTGCACCCATTGCTTGCTGGAATAGTATTTGGCTCCCCTTTGAGCATGAATTGAACAAGGCTATTAGACAATGGATAGAAGGAAAAATACATAATAGGTATCATAAAGCCTGCTGAGTATACATTTTAATCTCTGCAAGTAGTCCACTTTCTCCAGGATGAATAACAAATAGATTTTCTATTTAATTAAATATTTTAGCTGCAAAGTGTATTTGAGTATGCTAATAGTAATTAAAAGTCTTTATTACACAACCTGTGATGGAACACAGTTGGGATCAGAGCAGACAATCCAGATATAAAGTGAGAGAACATGCTGAGAGGAATTATTTTAATAAATGTTTCTTCAATGCCTAAGATTTCATAAGAACTGCATCTCTGTATAATGGTATTTTTTAGACAAAAGTTAAAGTATGGCAACTGAAAAATATTGGTATAGCAGTGTTACGTGCCGTTAAATTGCATAAATTTATATTAAGATAATTTCATCCCAAAAGGGGAGATATGATCTTCTCCATCTGTCCACGTTCTTGTTGCCTTGTCAAAGATAGTTTAGATGAGTTTTAATTAGAGTATCATGTTCACAGTTATCCAAAAGAATGACATTGGAAATGGCTTTGGGGACTACTGTAATAGACTTTGATTGAGGAAGGCTCTTTAGCACTGCTTTAAAATGAATAAAATATTTCATATTTCACAGTCTCTTAAACACTACAAGGTCCTGGAAAGTGGAAGCACCAGAGAAGCATTAACCAGCAAAGGTAAGCGGACATTGAGAAAATATGTGTTTACGAAATTGGTTTTCTCTGCTGCCTGAAGCCTAAAGTAAATTAAACATACTCGTTTAATTTGCATGTTAGAGTGATGTGAAGTTTTAATCACCTCCTAAATCTCACAAACATGAAAATGTGTTTTTCACACAATGTTCTAGGATTTCAAGCCTTTTGGCGTTACTTTACACTAAAACCTTAAAGGATTTGCATTGTCCTTCAGAAAAGAAAAATGTTAAAATGTAGCCTACCCACAAGGATGTACTATGTGCTCCATGATTACCACACAAATGCACCAGCATGTCAATGCCAATGGCTACATGATAAAATGTAGCTCCTTATACAAGGATTAAATTAGATTTGTTCTGAAAATTAAATTGAAACACACAGTATACTGAACATGCACTGTCCTAGTCTCATTCAGGAGCTTCAGGATGTGCTTGATACTGTATATGACTCAACCATTTACTCAAAACCTCCATTTGTGTTTTTATTCCCATCATAACACAAGCTGTTATTAAAACAGCTTACTGTGGAAAAGAAGAAACCAAGCTTCCCATTTAACAATCTCTGCTTCACTAGCTGGGTGTTCCTCATTATTCACATTATTTGTTCCTCTCCACACATTTGTGAAGGATACTTTCCATACACCTAAATACCGATCTATCAAGATTAACTGTTTAAGAAATGCCTACAGTTTTAGAATAAGCCTGACAGAGAAATGTGCAATCTGCGAAAAGTTGCATAAAGACTAAATGAAAATACTCACATCAATGTAATTTTCAATCTGAAGCATGATAAACAAGATCAAAAACACATAATTAACAGACAAAATCCAAAACTGAAAGACACCTACAAGGAAGAGAAGTACTGTACCTGAAAATAATATACTTTAGGGACAGACAGAACAGAAGCATTGACGTTTCAAAAGACTGACAGAACCCCCAGGTGTTATCCATCCATCAAACGTATTGTAACGCAACGGGGGCTCAGGCGGGCGCCCTTGCCGCATCTGGTCGGCCCCATCCCGACTGGAGGCTCGAACCCGGGACTTCCGCGTCTCTCTGCAGCGACCTAGCCCCGTGAGCTAAAGAGAGATCTCTCACAGCCCAGTAGCTGTGGTCCTGCTATCACAGGGAAGGGCGGTGACGTCACCCGCTCTGGTACGCCGGCTCTTACACAGTGCCTGTCGGCCGTAAGCGTTACAGTATGATGGTCACATTTGCAAGGTACTGTAATGCAATTGCAAAGGATCTGTTCTGATGAAAAAAAAAATCCTACTGTATACAGTACTGTATCTGTCAAGTGTTTGTCTTGTCTTTGTTATTTAAAATTTTGTTATTTAAAAAAAACAAATGTATGTTTTTAATTTTATTTGGTGGTTCTACAGTGTTTGCTAATCTTTCTAGTTTGGTAACATTTGCAAATATGAGTAGTTTATTATCTGAGAATTTAGATAATACAAATTAGAAAGCGCAGTGGTCTTAGTAAAGATCCCTGTGGTACTACACTCATTACATCACTCCAGTTTGAACAACCACTCATTTGTTCTTTCTTCTACTGACAAATTCTCAATCCAGTCACATGTGTTTCCTTGACATTGTTATTGCTAAAATGGTACGTTTTGTCAGTGTTACACCAGAAAAAAAACAGTAAAGCATTATGTAAAGTATCTCAAGAATAAAACTGGGAAGCTTTGCAGGGGTTCAGGTGTGTTCTGTTCCAGTTCTGTGTGGCCAGTGTGTCTGCAGATCTCCTTAAAGCAATTAAGTCAGTAACCAGCTGGTGTAAGCTTGTTAAGAGCTGAGTTGTGCACAGACACACTGCAGTCCCAGACCAAGATTGGACATCCCTGTTTTAGATTAAGACCGATGTGTCAAACAAGTATTTCACTCAGGTGCTCAACAAAGAAGAAATCAACAGCGTACTGTAGTCCAAAGCTGAGGAAAAGGAAAGGTTCTAAATTGTGGTAAATAAAAAAGCAGATACCGAAGTTTAAAAGTTATTTTGGAAGGTGTTTCTTGCAAAAAAAAAAAACAGAACATAAAGGAAGATTATATTACAGTCAGTGGTCTGATGAATTATTGGGAATCAACAAACACCACCATGTTATATTATCTTTCTGAAATAGCTATCCTGAGGACACATACAGTAGTATGAGTTGCATCTATAGGTAAGACAGTACAGTATGATCACCTCCGACTGTAAATTATATCCTAGCTGTTCTATATGGCTGAATATAAGTTACAAACATCCATCTTCTAACCATGCTACCCTAGGTACAAACACAGAAAATGAAAATTGAAAACATCTGAAGGTGACAGTATTGTAACGAACAGTTCTTTCCGGACCCTATGCGGACGACACAGTCCGACGGAGTGGGGAAACACTAGGGAAACGTCATGCAGGAAAACGGGGCTGAAGACAAGGGGGCGTGTCCAAGGTGCGCTGGTGCACGGGGGAGGTGTGGCCAAGGCGAACAATCCAAGAGTAATCCTTAGGGAAAATCCAAAACACACGAGTAAGTCCAAAACCAGAAGATCCATCAGAACAAGAATTAAAAACCACGAAGGCCGGGTTGGAACCGGCGGACGGGGAACAGGAACGGGAACCGAGGTTAAAACCTTAACGGGACCAGGCGCTTCCTGGTCCCGGACTCGCACGATATGGAAATCAGATGCAGAGCCCGGAAGAGCGTCAGCGCCTGGCTTTTAAGGTGGGCAGGGAATAGGGAGCAGGTGCATGGAATAAAGTCTTGAGTGATAGGGCTGGAGCACCCTTAAGGAGGGGGAACTAATATCGTGACAAGTATCAGAGCAATAAAAATAGTTTGCTCATATACAGTAAGATTAGCCTTTCTTGCAGGCAATGTCTGAAAGCTGGTAACGCAGGTTATCAACCTGTGTTGATATACTGTACTATACACACTGACGGAGATGCTAACCCTCTGGTTCAATAGCTGCCTATTAATTAAGGATAATGTCTTTCACTGAGAGTTTGTAAAAATGATTTTGAAATCCACAATTTCAAAGGTACGTGAGAGCATTCTGAAGCATTTTCATGTTGTACGTAAAAGTATTTATAAATTTCCTCTAGTGGTTTCAAATGCAGTACACATTTGGACCCTCCAGTGCCTTTTCCCCCATACACCAATAATGATCAATTTATCTAGGTTATGTTTTGGTTTCTCAAAATTGTTTCTGCTCTCTTACCCATTTTCACTTAAGACAAATACTTACAGTATGAATGCTATAGGCATGGTTGACTGTACATTCTGGGCAACATCTCCATTCAGTGTTTTTGATTTACGCAGTGCTCTGATTTCCTGTATGTTGTTTGCATCTTAAACTTTATTAGCACCTCAGTTCTAGATCCAGATCAAAGCAGACACTGTATAAAGGACTAAAAGCATGGGGTACAATAAAGCTGCAGAAGTAGAGAAAAAAAAACGCATCTTCCCTTTGCAGTTTGGGAAAAAGCCAGCACACTTGTGCCTCTTCAAAGCTGGAACAGAAAAAACACCTTCTTGTAATTGATGCTTCAGCCTTTGCTGTGTTTTCACAAGAGATCAAGCTGCCAAAAAAAAGCTAAACCTACTGGGAGACCAATGCAAGGACATTTAAAGAGGAGAAAAATGGATAACAGCTCCAAGTCAGTTTCTTTTCTTTTATGGCATATTTAACAGCACAGGTGTACTTACATTTAGTGGAAATTCGTTGGGAGGGTTTATGAACACAATTAAAATAATGCCTTAATCTCCTGCTGTCTGCGTTGAAAAGAATTACCAGCACAGCAAGAGACCCTGAAGGTGTCTGTAAGAGGTAGGCATATGGCATTGAATTTTATTTATTGAAGGGCAACAAATGAATAATAATTTACCTTGCAATAAAAAAGGTATTTCTTCAGGCTCAGCTTTTGCTGTAGGTCATGACTGGTAGCTTTTCGCTATGACACATTTGATGTTTCTGTTCAGATAACTGTGTTTTAAAATAGGAGCTTGTGGCTCTGTTGGCTGCTGGATGAAGCTACAGTATTTATTTTCAGGATCATAAATATTTATTATTCTGTACTTTGCTGATATTGTTCTCACATGGTCAACTGCTACTTATAAATGTGAGGGGTGGGTAATAAAAGATGAACGTGGATCCAGGACTGTATTTTTATGTTTAATCACCTCTTTTCATTAACTGATTCAAAACTGATAGAATCAGAGAAATATCCCAAAAGTACCATATTTCACTATACTGTAGCTGCAAAAACATCAGAAATTATTCCATTAACTTTTCATAGTAACAATTTCATCATCAGATGAAATCATCATACAGTATGTTTCACAAATGTTGCTTTGATTACTACAACAGTCGATACATTTCGTCAAGAGGGAATCTTTCATTCGAATAAAACACTTATACTCCTACAGCATGCAAGATGATCTTAGTTTTACTTTTAAAGTGTTTTGTACTATTTCTTTGTGTACTGAATCTTTTTCAAGAGAAGGTTTCATGTGTTTGAAGTGGCAAAGAAATAAAAAAAAAATCTTGTCTTTAACATACAGTAGGTGAGAAGTGCCATCTGGTCTCTATGATTCCTACAGATTTGAACTCAATAAAAGATTTTATCCTAAAATATTTTAATCAGGGGGATGTTAAATGTGTGAAATGAATTCCATGTGGCTGACTGGTCCTTCATCTATTAATAGCCATGATTCGTGAGAATTCATTCCACTCTAACAGCAGTTCTTTTGTTTATGACAAAAGACTAGCATTCCTGATTAACCCCTAGTGAATTACGTCCCATCTTTACCACACCCACCCATCGAAAATATTTTCTCACCACTTTATCCAGTATAGGGTTGTGGGGGAGTGGGAGCCTATCCCAGCAAGCAACAGGCAAGTGGCAGGATACACCCTGGGAGGGACACCAGTCCAAGTTAGGACACACGCTCACCCCAGCACCTGACACCCAGATGTCCATTACTGTAACCTACCAGTATGTCTTTGGACTGTGGGAGGAAACCAGTGCCCAGAGGAAACCCATGCAAAGACTGGGAGAACTTGCAGGAATTGAACTCGGGGCCCCGGCTCTGCAAGGCAGCCATGCTAATCACAGCACCACAGTGGCCCTGTGCCCCCTTCTTCACCACATCTGACAGAAAGTCGTCATGACTGATAACTGAGCTTTTCAATCCACGTACAGGACACATTGTTTGTATGTTATTGCCATACACATGAATGCTAACTGAAACATTGAATATTGTTATTGTTTTCTAAAGCAAAATGTAGAAGATAAATACATTTTAACAGATAAATACATTTTATTTTACATTTAAAATTTATTTTATATTTCAATTGTAGAACTGTCATTCTCAGTACTCATTGTCATACTGTTTATTCTTAAATTACAGTACCACATTTAATGAAATTCAGATAATTGTCATTTTTTTTGTAGTGTTATTCAATATTCATCGGTTGCAGCACCAACAAAAGTGACAGTCACTTGCTATGTGACAAAGGAATATGAGAACTGCAATTGCATTTTGCTGGAATACTCCAAACAAGACACCTGAGTAAGCCCTTGTTTTCTTATTGTGAAACAAAGGTACATTGAAAATGTCTGCAACATCCATTCATCCATTCATTTAAAAAAAGTCTAGACTAGAAAGCTAATTTCAAAGAGGGCGGGAGTGAAACATTCATGTCAGAGTTAACTGATGGTCTAACTCATTTCTCTTTAACAGAGATCACAGACTCTTGTTTGTTGATGAAAAAAATGTCTCAGGAAATTTTCCAGCCTATAATGAATTTTCATTTTTACTTTGCTGTCAAAAGCAATGGTACAAAATAACAAAGGGTGTCTTAATGAAATGAGTTCTGGAAGGTGAGACAATTTCTATGATCAAAAGAACAAAACGAGCTCCTTTCTCAGAGCAGGGCAGTTAATGGCAGCTGCCCTAAGACTTCAGACTGCGACTGAAATGGAACTCAGAGACCCTGAGGGCTTTATGTTCATACAAAATCAATCAATATGTATTAACATTAGCTTCCTTACCCATTTCAACAGCTTTGGTTTCTTGTGTATGTTTTCAGTTTTGTACTGTAAACGACTTCAGCTTTAGACTAGAGGACACCATGAGAATAAAGAAGGTTACAAGGGAATAATTTAGCCAATCTTATTTGTCTGTAGTTTAATGACGTGGAGCCATTTCTTTAAGGATCTTCTGGAGTCAGAGTCCAAAGCACGGCTAGGAAGTTCTGTTCTACACACAGACCACTCTCTATGTTAACAAGTAGCCCTTTTTTTGTCCCTCAGATGCTCAAAACGTCATTTTCAATTGTGTCTTAAAAATCAAGATTATGACTGCGTGTTGTGGAGTAGAATGACTTTGCGTTCTGCATTGAAATGTTGCTTTTGGAGTAACATTCAGAGCTGATGGTGCAGGATACGCTGGACGTCTGACTTAGGTTTTTACATCACATCATAAAATATAATTGCTATTTTTTTACTCTTCCATTTAATTTATAGATTTATGAGTCAAACTTTGGTCCAGAACTGAGAAATATGAACTCCCTTTCCTGGTTTCAGAAATACACAGCTAGTGAATTTAAATTTCACACAGTACACAGTAAAATGTAAAATACACGTAGATTTTACACAATTCAGATTTATTTCACAACTTTGCTAAGAGAGTGCCACAAGGTTCTGTCCTGTGCCTTACTTGACAATGATGATGCTTATACTCATTCAAGCCCTGTTTATTATCCTGATGTTCCTGACGATATGCCTGATCTACAGATTAAGTTCATTCGAATTTAGCAGGCAGTTTGTGAACTGCTTTTCCTGCTGAAGTCTAGTAAAATTAAATACTGTATACTGATGGAAAAAAGAAATGCAACATTTCCTGGAATGAGAATACTATAGTTATAGCTCAACATTAATGGACTCAATTAATGGACTCAACTAATGGTCTCAAACAGAACAGGAATGAGAATAGTATTTTTTTAGCTTATGTACAGTACTTTCACAAAAAGTTGTCAATTTGTTTTAAGCCCTCTGACCAGCAATACAGCTTGTGCAGTGAGGTATTGCAACTTGCCAATCACACAAAAGCTCATTAGGTGCACTTTTACCCAAAGAGGTCCAGGTGGAACAATGCCTGATCAGGTCACCTTTAAAAAGGCCTTAATTCAAAGCTTAGGTCTCTGCAAGAAAAAAGCCACACTTAGTCAGTTTCTGTGCATTCTATAATGCCTCGAATGTCACCAGAAGCAAGAGAGAGGGCTGCTGGCATGCTGCAGGCAGGCATGTCATGTGCCAGCGTTGCCAGACATTACAGAGTAAGCAGAGAAGATTTCAGCAGACTGGCAGGACAGATGATCATCCAAGATCCGGTCGCCCTCGAATGACCACACCAGAGCAGGACCGACACATCAGACTTGTCCATCTGAGAGATTGTTTCAGATCTGCCACCCATACTGCTGCTGAAACTGCCAGCAGACACAATGCCCACATCAGTGACAAAACAGTGGGGGTCCATGCTTCTGGCCTTAGAGCAAGACGACCTGTCAAAGGCCCTCTGCTCACACCTCCTAGACGTCACACCAACTGGCTTGGGCCAGACAGGCTGCAATGGACTCATCAGCAGTGGCTTCAGGTCCTCTTCACGGATGAGTCACTCTTCAGCCTGTTTCACCGTACAGGAGGGCCAGAGTGTGGAGGAGGTGTTGCATTTCTTTTTTCCATCAGTATATATGCCTTCCAATAAAAATAATTTGAATGTAAAACATAATAATGATTGTAAAACACCTAAAGAAAGGTTTTTAGTTGTAGACTTAAATCTTTGCAACAACCTGTTAAGTTACAGTATGTCATGTAATGTTGCTTACAGTACTTCACACCAATTTCAGTGCAACACTAGTATAATTTATACTATAAGTCTCTTGAAAAGTGGGCTTTAAGAAGGCTGAAGAAGGCTATACCTGAAGAAGGCTCCACAGCTGAAATGTTATGTTTCTTTTCTTCTCTTTTCAGCATGGAATAAACCTTTACTTGTTCCTTTGCAGCCTACACATGCTGATGGAGCTACCTACTGTACTCGAACTACTATAAGCCTCTTGACTGGTTAATCATTGCAAATGAGAATTTGATGACATTGACCTGGTTAAATATGATGATTATTATATATTAATATGTGTGGAAGCTCAACAGGATATGTAAAAAGGAAGAATCTAAGATGTCCTACCATCAAAGGTTATTATTTTGTACTTTTTACAGTACAGTATGTGAGGATGTTAAACGCCCCAGTAATGTCTAATTACTTCATATGTGGCACCAGCTGGGAATCAAATATATAATTAAACACAATGAAATTCTATAACTTCATTTGTCTTCATATTAGGTAGGGATCATATTCAGATAGCATGTTTGTATTTTCTTTTCATCTAGCATGCAGTAAGACAAACATAAACTCCAGTAACAGATGGGCGTGAATGGTTTGAAATAGATCCTCCATTTATGTTTTTTGTTTCTGTGCTGCAATATTGGTGACTGAATGGATTTAGTTAAATACTTGCTCCCTTCAGAAGTATGATTTGCATTACATTATTTCTAGGACTTTCTCTGTACAATTTACAGAATTACACTGCTTTTAATATACTATACATATTTGAGTTAAATGCTCTGGCAATCAGAAGAATCAATAGCAATTATCCCAGGTTAACCAGAAAGGAAAGTGAAGAAAGGAAATTTGGATGAAGGACATTACCATCTATTTGCGTTAAAGATGTTTACATTGAAATTCTACTAACCGAAAAAATGTAAAAAGTTTTGCTTAAATTAGCAATATTAATAATACTTCTATTTACAAGCATTGTGTGCATTATTGGGGAAAATGGCATATTTCAAGTCTAACTTTTAAGTTCCTGCACTCTTACTACCAGTTCTTTTTACCTTTCATTTCTTGCCCAGTAAAATACGTGGCTGGTTCCTAAACTCAAATTTCACTAATTAAATAACTCAGCCTTTGCCAGATTGCTTACTTGTCAGTCACAGCTTATTTCTATGGAAACAACAGCATTTAATATCACTTCAGTTCGGAAACAAAAACATTTCTTGATTATTTTGTGATTGCTGTCAGTTTCTTAGTGATTGGTTTCCTTGCACTAATGTGATTCAGTGCAGAAAGCCTGTTGTTTTGCCTCCTTTTTCAGCCATCCGGTAAATTGACTACACTGGAGCTGAAGTAATAGCTGCTAAAAGAGACACAAATCAAAAAGCCATTATGTTGTAAAAATGCTATTTTTTTGTCATTAGTAGCGTTTTGAACATATTAACATTACCTGCACTTTAATGGTTTCATGGGATTCAGATGTACATGTAAGACTAAAGTTTAGAAACTTTTGAGAAACAAAATGGCCAATACAGTCCTTTTCTGATGAATGTACAGTAATATTTGTAGGAGTCAGGAACAAGCCGCATAGCCATATTGGTGATACAAAAGGAGCCTGAATGAGATCCTTGGTTCAGTTAACTACTGGCAGTAAAGCAAAGAGACCTCCTCTAGTTTGTAAATGTTCCGGTATTAAATATACATGAAAATAGTTCTGATGAAAATGTACCTGGTGTGGTACTACTGTATATACTGTACGTAGAGTTTGCTCTCACCGTCTTCCCATGGGTTTCCTCTGGATGCTCCAGTTTCCTCCCACAGTCCAAAGACATTCAGTACTGGTGGGTTAACTGGTTTCTGGGTACATTAGCCCTGGTGTGAGTGTGTCTGCCCTGTGATGGACTGGCACCCTGTCCAGGGTGTTCCCTGCACGTTGCTTGACAGGGGGCCCCAGCTGCCCTGTGACCCTGTGTTTGATGGATGATGAACACTATCTGTAAAGAGTCTATTCTCCCTCTGTTCACTCCCTCTCCCTCTACCCCTGTGTCCTCACTCAATACCTCTCCACTTCCCTCTCTCTGATTAGCTGGCCCCCAGTGTTTCTCCTCCTCTCCTCCCCCCATGCCCTTTCAACTTTAAACTGTATTAAAAAAGGTATCTCTGATTACTTTAAATATTTTTTTACATTCACACTGCTTAAAATATTTGTTCAGTGTTTTGTGAATTGTGAATTAAGTTTTAACTTCAGAAGTGGATATGTCATCCATTATGTTCTTAGACACAAATACTGTACCTCAATTACTTATTTGTACTCTACAATAATTGTGCAAATTATTACTTTTCTGCCCATTATGTCTATGTAAGGCTTTCTGGTATTTTTGCTTAATTTGCTGGAATTCTGTGAATATTTGGCTAGAAATGACTTTTAGAATTACTTAATGTAACGAAACTGTACACATACAGTATTATTTTATATAGTGATTCATAATTTCTCTATAGATGAATCCAAAATTGCATGCATGCAAAGTTAGATTTAAACAAAGATTTGAACTAAATAATGAAAATGATATATTTGGACTATTCTATTTCTTCTCACAGTAACAGGTTTTTCTTGGCATTGCAGGAGTTAGTCTGTGTTCCCAGAGCTGAGGTTGTAGCTATGCCTTATAGGAAGGATAGAGAGTAAATCTATTTTGCTGCCACAATAAATCTCATTAACTGTTCCAACTGTTTTGCTCTAGATATAACTAACTAGCCTTCTTGGTATTCAGAAACTCTACAGATTCTTTTTTCCTTGAAGGCTGCATGATCTTAAAGAAATGGTTATTTACATTGACTTGACATACTTAAAAATGAATGTGACAAAACCAAGTTTCTGGTTTAGCCTTTATTTTCATTTGTAATTTTTAAAAATAGATCATATTGTTTCATTTTATAGTTCTATTTTTTAGGATCAGAGGAATACTTTTTATATTCTGTACCCATTTATATCATCGGCATATTTAAATATCACACTCTATTTTACTCATCCATTTAAGATATCTGCAGATGAGGGAGTCTTTGCAAAACTGACTATCTGATAAAAAGTAAAGAATCACACCTTATTTTACGGAACTCCCATAGTTAGCTGCACAAAATGGATGACGGGTTGATCTCCGTTGTGGAACAAAATTTAAAAGAGGATTGAGAATGTGATAATCCAGATTCAAAAGTTTGAACCGGGGCCTACAGGAGGGGCTGTAGCCACAATACCATGCACTGTATGACCCATGAATGCTAGCTTCAAAATGTTACTTTGCATTAGTGATTTTATTAAGACCTGACAAGAAGCAAAATTACAGATAAATGTAATACAGAACCATGTTAGCTCTCCTCATGCTGTAATTGTAGCCTCTTTTCTTATAGGAGAACATTCTGTTATTTTTTATGGGATTGTTTGTCATTCCTCACATGAAGCTTAATGCCTTGAATTAAATTCTGGGATAGTTCATTCAAATCTCATTTACTACATCCTGCTGTAGCTCATTTAATGTGAAATTAAAGTTATAAAGTCTACAGCTTTGAACTATTTACAGAACAGTGGTTGGAAACATTCAAAGTTGTTTTAAGTATCACTGCACAATATGAAATGTTTAAACTACAAACTCAGAAGCACTTGTAGGTCTCATGAAGTAGCACAATAATATCTTGCAAAGCTCTGTAGTCTTGCCGATATACTGTATACAGCAGTCTATGCTGATTGGGTGAAAAGTGTGTTTCATCAACTGTTGAAACTAGCGTGCTTAGTGTGGAGTCAAGGATAACAATATCAATAATTAATGCTAAGTGTAAATGATGATTGAACAGAATGTTTATTCATGCCCTTTGTGATGGCTGTAATAGATGGGATGCACTGGTGCCTTCTTTCAGCAAAATAATAGTAATAATAATACAAAGCTCACATGTTACTTGCTTCTGAATGCAGACAGAACAGTGTACTGTAGGAAAAATGAACTCCCCGTGCTTTTGAGGGATATGCTGCTGCAAGGAAAACTGACTTCACTAGGCTTGGACAACATAATACTAATACTACTGATTCTAATGTTTTCATGTGTTGCGTGAGTGACTGGAAGTTACAGTTCATTTCTTAGAAAAAGCTAACCATACTAACTGTAAAGCAGCCACTGTTTAAAACCAGAAATAAAATAATAACACAATATCTGTAAGGACATTAGAAGTGTTATTGATTGATTAAAAAAAAACTAATTTCCTTCAGTGGACAGTAGCTTTTTTTACTGTATCATGCCAGCTCAGTCTCTTCTGCAAAGCTGCTTATTTTTTTAGGCAATAAATACCTTGAGAGAATTTAGTTCTTTCAACCACGATCACACCCTGTTAGTATTCAGTTCACAAACTGCAGAAAGAAAGCAGACAAAATTTCAAGTGGTTACGGAAAATAATCAAAAAGTAAATAGAAGAGTGGTAGAAGAAGCTAGAAATGTGAAACAGCATTTCAGGATTTCATGGTTTAGTCGTGAGAAGAATGGCAGCGAATGGATTTCAAACAGCTTATTCAGATTAATGCAGGGGTACATTTCTAGAGGTAGTTCTCTGAGCAAATTTCTGTACACCATGACAACTTTGTTTAATAGCCAGAGAAGTCCAGGCTATAGTAATAGTTTATATGTGAGTCATGAAAATCATTAAACGAACAATGCATAAAAATAGAAAGTATCATCTTGGGATTCTGCCTTTTGATTTTGCAGGTGTAAAGGTAATGAAAGAAGATAAATGGAAGAAAACATATAATCGAATTCA